>NC_080191.1:66662142-66963482 GCF_030028045.1 Hippopotamus amphibius kiboko
GAGAGAAACTTCAAAAATATTCTAGTTATTTTCTCCAATAAAAGCTGCTAGCTAGTTATTACAAAAGACTTTAATGTATAGAAAGTTAGAACTAGAGTAGAACCATTGCTAGGCTAGTGCTTTCTTCTTAGTCCAAGACTGAGTTAATGGCTTGCCTAAGGGAACACAGTAATTAGTGGTGCCACTCAGCTGTTACCTCATAGGATACTGTATTTAAAACTTGCTCTGATATAAATATTTATTGAATTAAATTAAACTGCTTTCTGAAAGGCTTCTACACTTTTTTAAAAAATAAATTTATTTATTGACTGGCTGCATTGGGTCTTTCGTTGCTATGCATGGGCTTTCTCTGGTTGTGGCGAACAGGGGCTGCTCTTTGTTGTGGTGCGCTGGCTTCTCACTGCGGTGGCTTCTCTTGTTGAGGACCATGGGGCTGTAGGTGCATGGGCTTCAGTAGTTGTGGTACGTGGGTTCAGTAGTTGTGGCTCGTGGGCTCTAGAGTGCAGGCTCAGTGGTTGTGGAGCGTGGGCTTAATTGCTCCACAGCATGTGGGATTTTCCCGGACCAGTGTTCAAACCCAAGTCCCCTGCACTGGCATGCATATCCTTAAACACGGCACCACTGGGGAAGTCCATGGCGTGTACACTTTTGATATAACTTTATATTTCACAGGGATTTAAATAGAAAACAAGATATTTAATATGAAGACTCAAAGAGGCTTCATCACAGTGGTAGTATATTTTGCATGCATAATTACTTTCAAGCACCTACGGTGTTTTTCACCAGTTTATTATCACACCTCCTATAGGAGGTCATTAGCTTGGGTGAGAAAATGGCTGTTAAAGTTCACTGTCTTCCTCTGTCTCAAATGAGATTGTGGTAGGGGATCTTACTGGGGTAGAACTTCAGGCCGTAACATAATAACAATTATTGCTTCTTTTTAACATGAAAGTAGTGATTAAAGGACCATTCTGATTTTATAACTCTGTAAAATATTTAGATTTTTAGGCAACTATGAAATGGTTTTTAATGTATCTACTGAAATATAAAGTGTGCAAAGCAAAGAAACAATCTCTTAAAAGCACAATCACACCCAGGAAGAACCATCTGGATCTTTTCCTTTAAGATTTCTTATGTTTGTTCTTAGTAGAATTTACATTGCATTTTGGTCTTAGAGACTGCTCCATCTGGGATGCTATTTAGAATGTAGGAAGTTCAGAGTTTTAATTTTATTTGTGACAAAAAAGGCATATGACTGATGGCCTTTGATAATTGAGATAGAAAAGACTGGCTACACCACAGAACAAAATGCAAATCTCTCCTATGTGAAAACACTCTCAAAGCAAACTTGTAACAAGGTAGGAAGTGAGTATAAATTAATCAAATACTGTGTGCAGTTTAGGTTTGAGTAGTAAGAATAAGTAATTCCAACTGTCAATGGTCATATAGATTTTACAGGGCACAATAACAGCACATCTAAGAAGGCATCACTTATATTGTGGTGTCTACACTGTACACATTGCAGATGCACACTTTCATTGCAATTTTCCTAATGGATAGGGAGGTAACTATCTTTGGGAAAGGTCACCTTTTTTTCAATCCAAACAAAGATGCTATATAGATTAGTATTAGTTTGGGAATCCCAAACCATTATTTTATCTCCTTGTTTGTGTATATGCATGTTTGTGTGTGTGTGTTTGCATGTCTTGTTATCTTAAAGTCTACATATTACCTCAAGAGAAGTTTTCAAATAAGCTAAATCACATAAAAAATTAATTTGCCATTTACTGTGAAGACACAGCAAATATTTACCGCAAATCATATTTTAAATAGAACTTAAAACAACTCCCTGAAATAAGCACTATTGGGTTAATGAAATTAAATCTATATATCTCAAGTGCATAAAACAACATTTTGTATCCTTATTTTAACTTTCATTATGTGTAAACCATATTCAGCAAAGAATACTGTTCATTAACACCATTTTTCAAAGAAAAAAAAAGGTAAATCTGAACTGTCACTTTGACAAAAAAAAAATTTTTTTTTTCAAGAATCTCCTACTGGAATCTGCAGAGAGCTGAAGAAGTAGGAATTATTTGTGGCTAATATTAAATTTTCTATTTGAAAATATTACTTTGCCTCAATATTAGTACTCAATACTAGAAGCATAACTCTAAAATTCACTTTGTACAGTTTTACAATAATTTAATGAAACCTAAAGATGTCTTAGAGAGGGGAGAAAAGCAAAGATACCCTCTGTTGTATTCTGTTTTGCCTTTAAAGTTATCAGTATCCTACCAAGCTAGTCAAAGCTAAATTGAATCTTTAATAGGCATTTTCTCTTGCTAACAAAAGTAATTGCTTAGTGTTTTCATTTAAATGTGAAACAAATCAATAATGCAATATAGGCAAGGAAGAACATTTTCACAAAGGCCACAGACTTTTAAATAATGAAAATACAGTCTTAAGAGTCATGTGCACCAGGATCCATGATGCCAGGGGATGTGTCTATGGTTGAACTCTTGCAGATCATTGCTTAATCATAATAAGCAATGATTAAGAAATGTTAAACAAGTCTAATTATTCTCAGGCTTCTCAAAGACTTCAATATTCTAATGCAAATTTTCAAATCCCAAGAATACAACACACTGTGCAGCATTTTCCAAATATACTTGAATATGGAACTTTTGTTTTAACACAGTCCTTACTGAAGCAATATTTCTTGGAACATCTTTAGGAAATGCTATTGTAAAAAATGGCTCTTACACAGTTGAGAAAAGCAAAGCCTGTGGAATTATGAACTCACAGTTCTGTAAAAGAGATTTTTTTTTGTAAACTGTGGATGGAGCCAAATGCATAATTAACATTTAATTTGTGATCCATAGTACAAGTCCTAAAGAGAACACATAAGGTAGAAGACTTATTTCAGTCAGATTATCCCTGAGGAATCAAAGGACAAAGTAAGCTGTTGAATTTGTTATTTTAGAATAATATTGTGCCAAAAAGCCAAGCATCTTGTGGTTATGATTATTACTATGATTTACTGGCCAAGAATCTAAGTTATATTGAAATATAAATCTCCTGGAGATAAGGCCAATCTCTAAATGCACCAGCAGCTGATGTAACATAAAATCATGCTAAAACCCAGTTTATGAGGTTAGGCATGTATAGTTTGACTATAGATCCATAGAGAGCAAAGGTTGAGTTCATATACTCTACTCATACAGAAATAAGCATCACCAAGGGACAACTTCTGGCTCTGGTGGCATGAAGAAGCTACCAAATCTTTACCCCCACCAAATAAAGTACAGAACTATGAAATAAAATAAAAATAATTTTAGAGATCTAGAAATTGATTAAGGCAAGCAATAATAAGTATACAAGAAAAGCTAACAGAACTCCAACGAAGCATTATAGGAGTCTGTAGCCTTCTTGGCTGGGGCTGCTCTCACCATTCAGAATAGACCGTATTCTGGACCATAAGACAAATTTCCATAAATTTAAAAGGATTGAAATAATACAAAGTATGGTGTATAACCAAATGGAATTAGTTTAAAAATCAAAAGTAGTCATAAACAAAAAAGAAATTGGCAAATAATTAGAAATTAAACAATGTACTTCTAAATAGTCATGAATCAAAGAAGAAATCAAGATGCAAATCAGAAAATATTTTGAACTGAATGAAAACAAAAATTCAACATGTCAAAATCTGTTAGGGCTTATATGGAGATTTAGAGCTTTAAACATTTGTATTAGGAAGAAAGAGAGTTCCAAAATCAATCACTGAAGCTTTCACTTCAAAACACTAGGAAAAGAAAAGCAAATAAAGCATGAAATAGAGAAAGATAAATGAAAGGTTAGAGAAGAAAAGAATAAAATAGGAAAACAACACAGAAAATCAATAAAATCAAAAGTTGGTTTCATGATAAGTTAAAACAAAATACGACACTAGAGGGTTGCAAGTTAAAACAATGAAATACCACTGCACACCTATTAGAATGTCTAAAATCCAAAACACTGGCAATACCAAATGCTGACCAGGATGTGGAGCAGCAGGAATTCTCATTCATTATTGTTGAGAAGGTAAAATGTAACTTTGCATTTCACTTTGCATGTCACTTAGGAAGTCAGTTTGGCAGTTTCTCACAAAGCTCAACTTAGTCTTACCATATATACAACGTAGCAATCACACTCTTAGGTATTTACCCAACTGAGTTGAAAATTTATGTCTACACCAAAGCCTGCACATACATGTTTATTGAAGGCTTATTTATAATCGACCAAAACTGGAAGCTTGGTCAATTATAAAAAACCCAAGAAACCTGGTATATCCATACAATGGATCATTATTCAGCAGAATAAATGAATGAGATATCAAACCACAAAGAGACATGGAAGAATTTTAAATACTTATTGCTAAGTGAACAAAAGCAGTCTGAAAAGACTACATAAAGTGTGATTCCAATTATATGACATTCTGGAAAAGGGCAAATCTTTAAAATTGTTCAGAATAATTCTCTGATGGCATATGTATAATATTGCCAAAAGCCATAGAACCATACAACACAAAGAGTGAACTCTCTGTAAACTATGGACTTTAGTTAATACTAATACATCAAGATTAGTTCATCACTTGGTGCAGCCAATGTGGAGAACAGTGGGGAGTTTCCTCAAAACATTAATAATAAAACTACCATATGACCCAGCAAGTCCACTCCTGGGTATACATCCAAAGAAAAGGAAAACACTAATTTGAAAAGTTTGGGACTTCCCTGGTGGTCCAGTGGTTAAGACTTCAAGTTCCAGTGGAGGGAGTGTGGTTCGATCCCTGATCAGGAAGGTAAGATCCCACATGCCTCGCAGCCAAAAAACCAAAACATAAAACAGAAGCAATATTGTAAGAAATTTAATATTTTTAAAATGGTCCACATCAAAAAAATTAAAAAAAAAAAGTATGTGCACTCCAATGTTCATAGCAGCATTATTTACAATAGCCAAGATATGGAAGCAACCTTAGTGTCCATCAACAGATGAATGAATAAAGAAGTAATTGTGTATATATAGATATGTATATATATATACAATTATTAAAATGAAAGGAAATTTTGCCATTGGCAACAACACAGATGGACCTGGAGGCTGCTATGCTTAGTGAAGCAAGTCTGACAGAGAAAGTCAAATACTGTATATTTTTCACTTATATGTGGAATCTAAAAAATAAATAAGATAACAAAACAGAAACAAACTCACAGATACAGAGCACAAGCTAATGGTTACCAAGGGAAGAGGAATTGTGGGGAGGCGCAATGTAGGGGTAGGGGATTGAGAAGCTATAAACTACTAGGTATAAAATAAACAAGATACAAAGATGTAATGTAAAGTACAGGGAATGCAGCCAATATTTTATAATAACTTTAAATGGAGTATAATCTATTTTGTATGCCTAAAACTAATATAATACTATAAATCAACTATACTTCAACAACAAACAAAAGAATGTACCACACTACTGCAAGATATTAATAATAAGAGAAATTGGGAGTAGCAGAGAGATATAAGAACTCTCTAGTATCAGCTTAACTTTTCTCTAAATCTAAAAATGCTCTAAAATGAATGTCTATTAGTTTAAAAATAAAATGTAAAAAAATCCACTGGTTTTTCTTTCCATCCTCAGCAAAAGAAACAAAAACAGGATTATAAATCATGGTTAAGTGCATTTCATCCCAGGAATGATTTGGACACAGACATGAATAAAACTCCTAAGAAGATTGGTAGAGCTCTTTCCCCTCATCTCCCTTCTCTCAGTGGTGTGACCTGCCAGTTCTAGCAACCTTAGCAGCCCCAAATTACTATCTAACTTTCTACTACCCAGATTCTACTTCTTTCATCCGTTGAGACTAATGTTCTCTGCTTGGGCTTCACATCCCCACATATGGTTTGAAAACTATGGGCAGGAGGAAACCCAGCTCCACTTGTGTGCTTTCCCTTTCTCCAGTTTCTGAACCATTTGTTGGGTTTATCTAATCCCTTTAATTAGTTGCTTCTTATATTCTGAATATTTTTTAGTTGTTTATAGCAGGAGAGCAATTCTAATTGTGGCCACTCCATCATGACTCAACCCAGATTTCTCTACAAATGCATTTTATGGGACCACTCTTTCTACAAAGTTGATAATAGATAGGACTGAATAGACAGAGATAAACAAATGTATGTTGCAATTGTTCAGGCTAGAGGTGATGACAGATTTGTCTAGTGTAATGGTGATACTGCAGAAGACGAAAAATACACATTTGCGGAATATGTAGGAGATAATATCGATATCATTTGGTATTTGATAATACATGACAATAAATGAAAGAGGTTTACAGTATAACAGTTTTCTGGTTTGTACTACATGATGGATAATAATAACTCTCCTAATGGAAAACAGAGCAGATTTACAATAATAATAACACTGAGAGTTTCTTTACTTTTCACTCTAAGTATTCCATTTTCAGTGTAGTTTTTTCATTCTGCATTCCTTGAGCTCCATGAGGGTGTTCTATAAATAAGAGTATGTCTAATGTTTCTTTTTTCTGACATAGATGGGACATGTCTGAACTAAGGCAATAAAGGTAGGAGTAGTGGAGTAGGGAAAAATACAGGAGAGTTTAGAGAGGCAGAATCAACTAAAATTAGTTATTAACTGCACGTAAAAGATTAGGACAAAGGAAGGAGAGTAAAATAACTCTTTGGTTTACAGTGTAGGCATGTGAATCAGGTGGGATCATTGATCAAACACAAATTATATGAAGGGAAACAGTCTTGGGGGGTGTGCAATGAGTTTTGTTTTGGATATGTTGAATGTATGAGATGCCCAGGTGAAGATGAAAGCTAAGCAGTCAGGAGTATCGTCCTGAAGTTGATAAAAAAAATATGAGCTACAGATAAAAGACTGGAAGTCAGCATGTATGGCCATCCGGAGATATAGATAATATGCACCAACCATGGGCTTGAAACAGAGAAGAGTTTTGAGTGAAACCTTGAGGAATGTGACCATTTAAGGAATCAGGTGTGGAAAAGACCATGAGCTCATTGAAGATCATCGAAAGGGTTTGAGAATGAGTAGGGGGTGGGGGAGGAAGCAGAGAGGAGTGCCACAACCCACTGATTTCGAATTTTAAAATTTGTGATTTCCTCTTTTTTTTTTTTTGTTCCCCTTGCTGCTATGAAAGCAGTAGTTTTTGGCTTACATACATCTCTACTGGAGGAAGTACAAAATGTATTTGAGTCAAATTCTTCTCCTTTGATTTTATCTTTTTTTAAATTAAGTACTTTAAAAATCAGTAAATGCCTTATTTATAGCAGCAATTAAACATCTTCTTATTGTTTCTGCATCTCTGAAAGGAAAAAATTATTTCAGCTGAAATTTCGGAATCTACAGAAAACATGCCCTACATGACTATAATATCATGCTTTTGAATATATTTGCTGTGGAATAAGATTCTTTTGCTCCACTTTTCAAATTACAAAATGCATCTTTTCATAGTATACCTTTGATATGTTCCCTTTGCCAATGAAATTAATTGTTCCATATTTAACCCAAATCAATATAGAATTTCTCAGTATATTATTCTTGAAAAATTAACTTGCATGAACTACTTATTTCAAACGGCTACTTTTTTACTTAGAGCAAAGCCTTCCCTATTCTCCCTGGCCTCACTCTGAACTCATAATCCATTTCCTCAAGCCCGATAGTACATGCACACAAACAGGCACTCCCGTGCAGAGGTACGTGCACCTCGCCGTTTCACTATTGGACTGGGGTCCGGCAGCAGTATGTGGATCATGAGATGAGCTTTGCAGTTCTTTACTCCATGCCCCTTTTGTTTCAACAGCCATTTTTCTCCCTAAGAAAGCTGTTTCTCTTCCCATGGTTGGCTAGACCCTAAGTACCATGGCCAGTGATGAGTCCCAAAGTGCTGGGTTGACACAGAGGAAAGAACACGTTGAGGGGATTCTTTGGGGAGGTGCCTGAACTTAGCTTGTTCATCACTCATTAAATTAGTGACATCCATCTCATCCTCTTCCCCTACATTTATACTTTAATTTTATATTTAGTTACTATATTCAGTGAATAAAGTCAGATTTTAAAATTGAAGCTTCTTAGCGTGATATTTTCTGCCCCGCTTCCCCAAGGATTTACCTTCTTACCCCTCTAACCTTATGATGTGGCTTTCAATGTCTGAGTTTGCCAAACAGGTATTTTCTAGTTAAGATGTTAACTATATACAATCTCATAAACATTCTCTATTCTAGTATAAGCATGTGAGCGTTCTTAGAAATAAGCAGTCAGACAGATCAATTCAGCACATAATGTTTCCTCCAATAATGAGAAACTTCCTTGAATATATTTGAACTGAAAATTTCCTGAGTCACCATGAGAAACTTAGAAATACCAAGCCAATTATTTGGGTCAGTAAAGCAGAATTTGCACACTTGACATACCTAGAAAAGAAAAGCATCAAAGACCTAAAATCATTGTTTCAGATATGTTCATCTTTTCATGCTTTAGGTAGCATGAATTTAGTGTTTAAAGGGAGAATATGAAGGAAATTTGTAATGTATCGAAGAATCATACCTGGTGATTCTAATTGGTGATTACTTACAGAGAAGTCAGATAAACAGCAAGGATGGGAAGGAGGGGTGGGTGGGTATGGAAATGGCTGAAGGGACATAAAAGAGAACACTCATTTGGAAAGTGCATCTCTACTTTTTTTTTTTTGCAAATAGTTACCATTTTACGTTAAAGACATTTCAGACACTTTGCATGCATTATTTTAGTGTACAAAATTTTAAAAACAGAAAATATGATTCCCATTTTATACATAAGGAAAATACTTAAGGAAATTTATTTTCTTAAGTTTAAACAGCAAGTAAATGTAGAAATCTGTTTTAAAACTTGTAGTTATAGGTTCTTCATTTTTCTCTGCTGTACAATATTCCACAGCACAGATATACTTTATCCATAATCTAGATGATGGGAATTTGTGTTGTTTCCAGTTTTTGTTGTTATGAATTGTCTTTCATTAAACAATCCTAGACGTATCTCTTCACAAGATTTGTCCCTGTGCCCTATCTTTTCTTTAAGGAGCCACTGTGAAAAAAAATAAAAATAAAAATTTAAAAATAAATAAATATTAAAAAATAATAAACTATTTGCATCAGGGAAAAAACCTGTTGTTTAAATTATATTGAAAAATAATTTGGATTTATCATACAAAATTGAACTTTTACAGACCCTATGTGATTCCACTCCTATAGTGATTTGTGGTATCTCTACTGTATTAAATTCACTCCTGTGCTCTATTTTAACCATGGGAAATGGCTTTTTTAAAACTTATTTTTAACTTTGATCAATTTCTCTTTGATTCTCTGGATATCATGCAAACTGAATATATCCTTTCACAGACTCTTCACAGAGTTACACTGGTGACAAAATAAAAGAAGTTCCCCACTGCTCTGACATGTGGCTTGTTCTTGCTGACCTAACAGTCAATAATTCCTAAGGAAGTAACTTCTTCTAGAGCAAGCTTAGTTAGTGAGAAAAGACTATTTTCTCCTGCCCACCAGGTGTTCAGTGAAAGGATACATTTTAATGTACCTGCTGCTTAGCAGATTTCTTAGAGAAATCCTGCCCCTTTGCATAAATAGATGGAAAACCTTCTACCGCCCCCCATCAGATCTGGCCAGGTACCTTTATTCAACAGAAGAGCTAAGGCCACAAGTATTTGATCTCATATTGTAACATATTCATCACTGGAGATGATGAAATCTCTCTACTCCCATCTGCCTTTGAACATAATTGTAATAAACGTTGTTTTATCTCTGAAAAGACTCGAAGGTTTCCATGCCAAACCATCAGGCATCACACTTCTTGAAGTCTCATTTAAATCTAAAATTATATGAGATTAAAAACAGCCAATTTCCCAGAAATTAAAAAAAAGCAGGCTGACCCAGGTCTTCTCCTCTGTATGAAAGGAGTTAAAGAATGATCACAATTGTATACTTCACCTTCTTTCTACTTCACTATTTCTAAGTTTCATCATCTTAGTGTCTTATTGCCTCCAACACACACCCCAAGAGGTATCAGATGATCCACTGAGATTCTGAGAAGAAAATAGAACTTCTATTTCTACTTAACTTTCTCTCATCTCCTTTCTAATTCTGTTTGTAAATGTTTGTACAATGTACATAAGAAGTCAGTAAAAGTATATATGTATACATACACATCTATTGGGAAGTGGGGAAAAAGTTTCTTTTTGATATGAATACACATTTAAGAAAGTTTAAGGAGGACTAGCTTAGGCTATTAAATTGTCTCTTAATCCTGCCTATAAATCACACCCCCAGTTCAACCATCTTTCACAGCCTTACTGAAGACTTTTTGAATGTCTAATCATTTTAGTTCTCTCTACAGCTATTTCCGATGAATTGCTGAAGTTTGACATCTAAGATCCTTTGTATTCCACCCCACCCTAAAACCCAGTCTTAGTTCCAGCTGTATTTCTTCGAGCTCTTCCCGCATTCAATGCTTTTGTTATATTGGTATTCTCATTATTGTCTGAACATACTCTGATGCTCTTCTGTCCGTTCAAAAATGTTCATTCTGCCTTGAACATTCTCTGCTAAAAAGTTCCTAATAGATACACTCTACTTAGATCTCAAAGGGCAGCAAAGAATTTTTTCCCTCCATATGTTTACAAAACATATTCAACTTTCTGTAAGCATTTATCCCTGTGCAATGTATTTGTGTTTAAGTCTCTCACTCTAAACTGGAAGCCCAGAGAAGGAAGGACCCATTTTCAATTATCTTTTTTATTTTCTAAGTACCTTACTCAATGGCAATTTACCTAGTTGATGTTTAGAAAGTATTTGTTGAATTATTCCAAATTGAATCAATAGGTAACATCAATAACTTATTCTTAGTAATAAGAAATATGTCTTAATAGTTATTTGCTTCTAAAATATTTCCCCTCTATGCATTTGCTGTGCATTTATATTGCTATTTACAGCTCTTCCAATGCATCTAGCTTTAGAAATAAGATAACATTTGAAAAGATATTATGGATGTTCAGGGACGTTTTCCTGGAAAATTATCTTTATGATGACCTTAGGAGGTATTTTGAGAGCTCTCTACATATATTCTTTTATGTTTCAATTATTTTATTTTATTTTTAACTCAGATGGAAAGCCCTGAAGTAACTGACTCATATTTTGTGAGTTATGAAGCCCAAAAGACACCTCTTGGCAATTCACACAGAAATAGATCATCACCGTTATGTTGCCTCTAAAGAGCCTGTTACGTTTAAATAAATAAGAACGTAGAGCGATCCATGTTATTGATGACTATGTTTTTATGAAGTTCTCCTCTAGCCTGGTTTTGTCTTTTTCAGAGCTTCACACAGTGTGAGAACTCCCTCACCTAAAGTCCATAGTAAAGCAGTGTAGGGTCACGACTCCTGTAGGCTTTATTGACAACACATTCCCTAAGGTGAGCGGTCTCTAGATTGTTCAAACAGAAAATAAAATACTGGTTGGACATATTTAGTACAATCGTCTATAATACCTCCTTTTAGTAATTACTTACAATTGACCCTTAAATAACACAGAGTTTAGGAGGGCAGGCCCACCATAAAGTCGAAAATTTTGTGTAAGTTTATGTTTGGCCCCCTGTATCCACGATTTCCCATCAGAGGAGTCAAGCAAAACTGCAGATTATGTAGTAATATGGTACATATTTACTGAAAAAAATCAGAGTATAAGTGGAACTGCCAGTGTAAACCCATGTTGTTCAAGAGTCAACTCTATTTGCCTTTCCTAATCTCTTGATAGTTTTACATGTTTATAAATGATATAAACTTTACTATTTAAATTGTATTTTCATATAAAGATAGATTCACTTTTTAGATGTAACTCTTTACCATTCATAATATTGTCTAATTTTTAAATGAATGCCATTGTATCTTACATGATACTCATACACATTTCAGTGTAGAGGGTATACAAAATATTTCTTTTATAAATAGCGATGATGATTCTGGGGCTGGATGATGTTGTGGTGGTGATGATAACGGGTACGAGTGGTGGCAAGGGTAACACCAGCTCATATTAAAACGCCAGCTCATATTAAATGTGCACGTGTGAAGGGCTGTACAATGAATTAAGTGCTGTCATAAATTAGCTCATTTTATCTTCGGAGCCATTCACTGCAGTAACTAATATTATTCCATATTCTAAAATTAAGAAACTAAGCTTTAGAGATGCTAACAGATTTGCCCAAAAGAGCTTGTAGCAGACATAGGTTTGATTGTAATTGAGACTGCCTCACTCCAGAGCCAAGTAGGCTAATGACAGCATATTTGATTTTAGTTTTTTATTTTCCTCAGAGGTCAAGATACAGGTTTAATTAATTTGAGCCAATAAAACAGAATTCCTTGTGGAATTCTGCCATGCCAACCTTAGGCTCAGGCTATGGGTTGGAACATGGTGAAAAATCACCCATGATAATATCAAGGTATATTTTGTGTGAAACACTTTGCCTTTAAAGAACTCCTCCTCTGAATATATAAACTAACAAGGCTGCATTATTAAGCTCTCCCACTGAATCTACCATCATAATCGATTACCTTAATCTTCACTTTCCTTTCTGAATGCACAATGGACTTTGGTTAATAATATGTATGATTTAAAAATAGTCTTTCAGACTGGCAACTGTGTTAGAGATAACAGTGACAGGAGGGAGGATTAGAATAGGCATCAACAGGAATAAAATATCTACTTTTGAAAATCTACAAGAATTGTTGACGAGCGTTTCTTTCTTAACCTCATAAAGCCTCAGTTCTTCATCTGTAAATGGCCACAATAATATTTGTCTCTTTTAATAGTCATGAGAAATAAAAAGATTTATAATTGCTGTTAGGAGTCAAATTGTCTCCCTTCCAAGTTCATATGTTCAACCCCTCACCCCGATACCTCAGGATATGACTGTATTTGGAGAAAGAAAATTTTAGAATTGCTTGAAGGAAGACATGCACATCAATAAAAAAGCTAAGAAGAATCAACACTAAAAATCAACATTAAATCCCTGCATATAAAGTCAATTCATGAAAGTATTTGATCAACATTTTAAATTAAATATTTTTAAGGTGCTTTAAATTATAAATTAACATATAAAATTGATTTAAAAATTAAAAAGCAAACATTAAACAAAATCAGAGGAAATCTATATGAAATAAACATAGTGAATTTTAAAAGAATCCACTAGAAATATGCTATAAAAATATAGTCATTGTAATAAACACTCTCGTAGGCTGTTAGAATAACGGCCCCAATGAATCATAACCCCCTCATTCCACATCCTTTTGAAATATGATTCCCCTGCTCCTCCTATTAAAAATTAGTGTCTCAATAGTCTCCTATACCTTTAATCTGGCCTGGCTTTGAGATTTGCATTGACTAATAGAATATGACAAAACTGACATTGTATGATTTCCTAAGCTTGGCATTAAGGGATCTTAAACTTCTGCTTTGTCTATCATTGAACGAATCTTTTATCACATGAAGAAGCCAGTTCTGGGCTCTAAAGGATGAGAGACCATGTAGAGAAGAAACAGAAAGCTACAGCCAACAGCCAACACCAACTGCCAGACACATAATTGAGACCAACTTGAAATACCCATCCCAGCGAAGCTTCAGATGACCGACACCATATATATGAGTGATCCCGTATAAGATCAGCATAAGAACCACCTGACAGAGCCCAAACTAAATTAAACCAACAGAGTTGTTGTTTTAAGCCATGCAATTTTGAAGTGATTTGCTATGGAGAAATTAACAACTGACACAAAAATTGGCATCTATAAATTAGGTGCTGCCACAACAAAAACCTAAAAGCTTGGCGTTGGCTTTGGGACTAGGTGGTAGGTGAACACTTTAAGAGAGTGAAGAAGCCATCAGTATTATATAGAAAAACAGTGAGAAACTGTTCTTTGTGGAAAGATGGGGGTCAGTGATTCAAAACTATTGGCAAAACTTAAGCCTTCAATAGCTGGGAAGAAAGAAAGAACACTCAATGAACTAATCAATCTAGCCAAGGAGATATCCAGGCAGGATGTTGAAAGTGACTATTGGCTTCTTGTGTCTGTCTATGATAAATATGGAATGAGAGAGAGAGGAGCTAACAAAAAAAATCATTCAGCTGTCAAGCAAAATTTAGAGGAAATACAAAGAATCAAGAAATGCTGGATTATAAAATAAAGCCATTTCATATTTCTAGAGTTTTCAGCTATGGTCTCAGAGTAAAGATCAAATCGCGTGTGTGGCTATAGGACCTTTAGTTAAGAATACAGAGAGATTTATGAGAGTGTCCAGTAAACTCTCATAGCCAGACAAAAAGTTTCTAAGAATCTTAAGAATGTTATCTCACAAAACCTCATATACAACCCAAAGTAAGTAGGGATCTATTTTAAAAGAATCATGGACGTGGCTTTTGGGGCATGGAGAAAATCTCAATTAGATTCATAACCAGTCCAAAATCTTCTTAGAGGCGTTATAACAGGCTCAACTATATGGAGTAGAGACAGTTCAAAATAAAAAGATGTCTCTGGGATCCCAATTTTCTATGGTCAGGAAACAGGCTGAGAATGCCTTTCACAGAAAAATAGGGCCTTTGGTATGGCTCATTTCCTTACCCTGAATGGGAGGCTCTGACAAATGCATGCAGGTAGATTTCAGAATTGCTGTGGTCTAAGGACTGCTCTCTTCCTCATCCTATTTCTCCCCTTTTTAATTAAGTATGTCTATTGTAGTTAATCTATCCCTGCCTTACTATTATATATGCTGGGCTATAGGGTATGGATAACTTGTCTTTTTACTTTACAAGTCTCCAGATCAAGAGTGGCTGTACTTGAAAGGTTGCAAATGAGGAGTCTCATCTATCATCTAATCAGATAATGATGCATTAGGTAAAATTGCAGGACTGTAGGGAAGAACTAAGTATATTTTGCATATGGGAAATATATGCGCCATTTGGTCTAGCTGGTGGGTACTATAAAAGATTGTTTCTATAATGCCCCTCCCCCAAATCATACCTATCTCTGGCCACATCCTTTTGCAATATGACTTTGAAGTTACTCCCATTAACAGGTAGAATCTAATTTTCCACCACCTTGATACTGGGCTGGCCTTGTTCTTGCTCTAACCAATTAACTGTGGGGAAAATCATGTTGCATAAACTTGAAGTCTAGCCTTTAAGAAGCTTTGTAACTTCTGCTTTCAACCTCTTGGAATGTTTCCCTCATCATCTGAACACACCAAACATAACCTACTAGAGGATGAGAGGTTATAAGAATGAGCAACAAGGCACCTGGCCAACCATCAACACTGATTGCCAGACAGGGAAGTGAGGCCATCTTGAAACATACCTCCCAGTTGAGCTGATTATACCTGCGTGAGCAAGTCAAAGCTAGATCAAAAGAACCACTAAGTGAAGCCCAGGTGAAATTGAAGAATTAAGAAGAAATAAATGATGTTTTAATCTAAAGTTTGTTTGGGGGAGAAGGGGAGTGGTTATTATAAGCAATGGATAACTGATACCCATAACTATTAGGTAAATTAAAATCTAGTCCACACCCAAAGAGAATTAGTGAATTAGAACATTCACTCAGAACAAAACACAAAGTGATTAATAATTTTTTTAATATCAAAAAGATATAAGACATGAAAAACAGTTTTGAGAGAGGCTTAATTATGACTAATAGGAGTCCCAGAAGAAGAGAATGAAGGGAATAGCAGAGCAGAAACACATAAAGAGAGAACTTTTGAGAACTATGTTATGAGATTGCACTCTGAGTACTAGAGAGATAAATAAATAAACCCAAATCAGTGCACAATATAGTGAAACTATAATAAAGAAGTACACAGAGAATGTATGTAAGTGTCTGAAAGAAGAGACACATCACCAACAAAAGAACAGCAAACCAGCAACAGATGTTTTTCACTTTCACGATAGGTATTAAACAATAATGAAGTAATATCTTCAAAGTGTGAAGGAAAATAATTCAGTCTAGGATTTTGTATCCAGCTAAACTATCTTGCAAGAGTTTAAGAAAAAATAAAAAAAAATTTTCAGACACACAAATATTGTTTACCACTCACAGAATATCACCAAGTTAACAAGTAAAGCATTTATTTAATTTTTATATAGTTAATCTAGAGAAATGGCATAGATATAAGAACATCCGTGTGCACAGAAATAGATAAAACACATAATTGAATTTGATTAATAACAAAAAAACAAAATAACTAAACTTTGCCACTTCCAAGAGAATATAAGTTTCATAATGATTTTATCTCTGGAATGTAAGACTTTGTGCCTAGAACATATTTAGGTTTGTAAGTATTTATTAAATAGAGAATGTAGGACCTTGTGTTTGCAAAGAGGATGAAACTATTGAAAATCTCAATTTGGCAGAAAAAAAAATTAGCTATGCATTTAAATAATTAAAAATGCTACTGAAAATAGAGATATATTGGGGGGAGATATGCAAAAATGATAGTAAACAGAAACATTAAATTCAGATGGTAGAACTGAATAAAATATATCTATTATCACAATTAATGTAAATATTTTAAACTCAGCTGTTGTGTGATAAAGATTATAAAATTGGAGGAAATGAACAAGTTTTGGTTACTCACAAGAGACACAACTAAAGCAAGCATATAGAAAAGTTGCAAATAAAAGACATAAAAGATGTAACATCAATAAGTCACTGAAACAGAAATTACTAAGATAACATTTAAGATAAGAATCATTAGTATTAATAAAGCAGTATGTTACTACAGCAGCCATGCATTTCTCAACCTCTGTTTGCTTTGCTGCCAATGGCTCACACTTGCTCCCTTTAGTGGCTCACCTTTGGACACCGGAGCAAATTAACAGAGAACCAGAAGTGCTTAGTGGTCTACATTCTACTCCAGGGAAGCCTGAAGCTAGTGGTCCACAGTTATTGGACTACAAAGCTCAGTTCCTTTTCCTTAAGTCAGGATATACTCTGAAGTATAATTTGTGCTCCAAAGGATCAAGAACGCTGAGATGTCACCAAAACTGTATCTTTTTTGGACTTTTTTCCCTTCCTTTTCCTATTTCTCCCACATTTTTACCTGTTTTTTTCTGGCAGTTCTTCCTTAGTAAAATCATTATTGCACTTGAATCTTTGGCCCATTATTTACATCTGTAAGAACCTATCATAAGATAAGTAAATAATATTAGTTTAAGAAATAATTAGGAATCTCACCTATGCCTAAGATGTGGAAAGTTGGAAAGAGGATTGCCCCCACACTAATAACAAGAAAATGCTGGATAAACTACAAGATTATAACTTTTTTGAACCTATCAGGGAACTGAGGTCTCAGAGCAACTGATTAGCTTGGAATCCAAGGAGAGACAAGTGCCTCTAAACACACAGGACACAAACACTGCAACACACATGGAAGAGCATATGAAGCAGAGACACTGGTGCCATGCAAGAGGGTAAAAGAATTTATCTATTTCTTTAAAGAAATCTCTAAGGTCCAAGTATGGGCTAGCATAGGAGTATAGGACCCCTGGGAGCTATAGACACTAGGCATTAGTACTACTTGCAAGCTCTTCTCCATAGACCTCTGCTGGAGCTCAAAGAAAGAATTTGGGTATGTTTGGATAGAAAAGAAACCCTCTCATGCTTGTGCAGGCTTAGATAAGAAGAACATCCACCATTAGAGAAAAGGCATAAATCCCCATTTAAAGATTTCTTCTCTTTGGAACAAAAGCCCTAAACTGCTGGAAAGTTGCAACACAAACCGCCACTTGAGAGCACATTTGAAGATGAAGCTGGGAAAAGGTAAAAATAAAAAGTAACTTGTATCCCTGGAGTAGGAATAGGAGACCATCCTGGGGCCAGACCATAATAGCTCTCTTACCACTATGGGAGGGGCAGGAAACTCTCTCCCATACAAGGTCTACTAAAGGTCCATAACTGAGTTTGCCTTCCCTGGGTAGTGAGGCAGGTTCACTAAGAAAATTCCAACCTTGAGACCAAGCTTGTCTAACTTTGAAGCTGGACCAAAATAAAAGAAAATCCTCCTGCCCCTTAAAGCCAGGACCATAAACCCAAAGTAGTAAGTACTAGCAAGCTACCACTGGAAAGAACAAGGACATGGAATACCCCCTGTCAGGTGAAAGAGCAACAGAGAAGGCTAAAGCTGAGGGTGGGTAAGGAATATGAAGACCATAAGGTATTGCTGGAAGAATTTGAAGCTGGCGAGATACTGATGGCAATCATCACAACTAAAAATCCCAAACCAGCTGAACTCATGATGGGACTGGCTCAAGTCTCCATAATAACAGCCTAGTGGAGTAGGCACACACATTTCTGTGCAAAACTGCTATAGCTCAGTCTGTACTGTGCTGCCCTTGATGTCTGGAATTCAATAAAAAATAATTACAAGACACATGAAAAATAAGGAAAGAAGAGATACAGCACTGGGATACAGGAATTAAATGTTTGACTCAGAAAAGACCCCAATGTTGGAATTAGGCAATAAATTTAAAGCAACTATGATTAATAGTTCAAAAGTTCTAAGCATAGTTTCCTCACCTTCAAAATGAAGATTTAAAAAGTGTCTAATCCTACAGGTTTTGTGCAGATTAAATGAGATATTGGTACTCAATGGATATTTAACAAAATCCTGGACACAGAATAAAGGTTTAGTGAATGATACTAGCTGTGGCCACTATTACCCGGACACAATGAAAGGTTCACTGATTTTATTCCAAAGGTTCCTGAGCATAGGTATAAGCTTTACGTGCCCACTCCAAGCTGATCACCACCACCTCCTTGCTTCTTCTGCCTCAGTTCCGGGTTTTCATCAGGAAGGGGAGATGAAATAGTGGCTGAGCTCCTCTCTCCACTGCGTTAGTAACTCAGGTATCAGTAACTCTCCCAGTTCTTGGTTCATGAACACTGGAAGACTCCTGCACATAACAAAAGTCAGTGACTGTAATCTATGTCTTCGTTCTTATCAATGAACTCAAAATTCAATTTTCCACTTCTTATCTTATTTCTATTTGTCTCCACCAAAACACTAATTAGGCTAGATGGCACATATATCAATTTGAAATATTTGCAATATACTTTTGAATTATTCCTCTTTACCTTGAAATCTGTCTTGCTTTTACAAGTAAAATTCACTTAAAAGTCTACATTCATACACTAATCAGAGATACCAAATGGAATGATTAATATTGTCCCTAAAAACTCAAGATATTCATTCAAAAGACAGAACCTGGATTAAAGAATCAACTCTCTGCCACCAATCTTTTCAGGTTTTACAGCCCCCTTTTATTTTTATGTTGCTTGGATTATTTCTCTTGATAGAGTCCATGCCTTGAAATACAGTCTTCAAATAATAAAATATATAGGATTCAGGCAACAGAATATGTCCATCTGCTCTAACCTTAGATTCTCCTTAATTGTTATAACCAGGGTATATTTATGGTGTAAACATCATTGGCCATTTACTTGTAGCCAGCAGAGATACCGAGTATATCTAACAAATGGTACCTTCGTGGTTGCCACAGTTCTTTCAACAGTTATTTATCCATATTAAAGTTAGTGCCAAGTGCAATATAAAAGTAAGGCTGTGAGGGAACTGCATTCCTCAGCTGCCCTGTGTGTGATATCTACTACTGGAAACTTGACAGCCAATTGTACTACCACCAAGGATTTATGCACAGGTACTAATGTTTCCCTAGCTACTTTGTTCTAGTTTCCTCATTAAATCTGGATTACTTTTTAAAAGAAAAAATATTCACAGAAGGCTAATCACAGAATGTTGATATCACATAATTCATTCCTTTCATTTTGAGGGGATAACTGACCTCCACACATCAGTGGCAAAGCTAGGATTGCAAACCCAGGTCATGTGACTTGAGTCCACTCTCATGACCTCTCTGGTATGCTGGCTCTCAATACTCTCTAGCTGGTCTAACTCTGCCATTAATTGGATGACCTTGGGAAAGCCACTTTACTTCTCTAAGATATACTTCCTCATACGGAAAAATAGGGATAATAATTGTCTGTCTCACAGTGTCATTGTGAGAATTATATGAGTTAATATTTGAAAGCGCTTACAACAGTGACTGCCATATTGTAAGCACTGTAAAGGTGTTGGCTAAAAGAAATTCTGTTACTTTAAATACCACCCTGGGGCTATTTTATTAATATCACTTAACATTTTTACAGAAATCTTAAAAAGGGTAGTGTAAATTATAATTAAATAAAAGAATAATTGTAAGACTATAGCTGGAATAAATTAGAATGTTTATATGAGGTCTCCTTACAGTTGTGTGACAACTTGCGTGACAATACCAACTGAGCACACAGCTACTCAAATCTCTGTAGAAGAAAACATACTCATAACTCAATGACATGAATTATGATAGATAGCATTTACTGGGCACTTACTAAACACATATTAATGTATTAATTTGAATTGCCAGAATAACCCTATGGAATACGTATTACTATTATCCCTATTTTTCAGATTAGGAAAGTGAGAAACAGAGAAGTAGCTTATGTAAGTTCACACAGCTAATAACTGGTATGGATGAGACAGGAGAATTGGTATGTCCCGAGCACTTCCCAATTTAGCCAATTCTTCACTCTTCTCTTACTTCTGAGTGCTAGAATCCTGAGTAATATAAATTAAAAAAATATAAGAAAAAGATACAGGTAGTTTCTAAAATGTAGTTTCCTCACTGTCTGGTGGTAACAAACTATGAATGGACAATTCTACTGAAAGTGATCATGTTCTGAAAGTAACTGAAACTTCCTGGACTTTAGTGAAAAGACTGAGGTTGCTAGTGACACTGATGTTTCCCTGGTTGTAAGAGAGCTACCGATGAACACAGCAAAGATAAGGAAGTGGGTGTGTCATCTGCAAAAAGTAAGACATCTTATGAAAGTATTAGTCTTGCTGAGATGGGCTGGGATTTTCACTACGATCACAGGCTCCCCATGCATTTTAATATGTGGAAGAGTTCCCACTAACCTTACTCCTGACCACTTCTAAATCCTTCTGCCCCTAGAGGTAAGGGAGGGTTTGTGGCCCACACGTTCTTTAAAGCTGGGAAGAACTGATCATGGAGACATAGCTCCTTTCCACTTTCAGGAATCAGATACAAAGGATATGGAGAGAATTTTGTTTTTTTCCCTGATACATCTTCTGTTACACTGGTAACTGAAAAAAAAAAAAAAAAAAATTGGGACCTTGGCAAGAAATTCAGGGACAAATGGTGAGATGGAAAAATGCCAGGATAGGCAGACTTCAATGCACTGCTTGTGAACAGACCTTGGGAAGCCCTCTCCATAGTGAGGACAGGAGCATGCTGTTGGAGAGTCATCTGTTTACCCTAGGTGATCCAAAGAAGAATTTCTCTAGTTGATGAGGGGGATGAGGTAAGAAGGCAAGAGATGCTAGTAGAAAACAGACCCTTAAGGTACCAGGACACTGCCCTCCAGCTTTTGCATGGACAAATGAAAAGCAGAGGCCTTGACATTGTCTTTTTCCTTACACTGACTCAACAAGTATCTCTTTCCAGCTCATAATATGCTAGGCATTGCTGATACATTGGTCAATGAGAAAGATAGTTTCCTGACCTATGGACCTGATAGAATAGAAGGGAATAATTGCACAATTATACTTGTGATGAGCATACAAATAAGTATAAATCATTTTAGGAGCGCTTAATGGGAAACCAAACTTTGCTTAGTCAAATAAAACTGAAAGGCATTTAAATTGAGGCCTCAAAGAAGGGTAGACTTCAGCTTTGCCATGCGGGGATGATGGGGAGAAGCTGATGCAGAGAACATCAGGCAGAGGAAAAATAAACGTAGGCTTGATGCCACCGCTGGGCCGCCCATCACAGGCGACCAAGATTTGTTCAGAGTCTGACTCTTCTGTTCTCTCCTAAGGTGTCTCTGAACTCAAAACTTAATGTACTTCATTTCCAGCAGAAAGGACATTTTTTCCAAGGTGAAATTGAAGGTGACCCTTCTCAAAATACCAATCATCTCACCAGGCAACATCTAGCTTTTTCTTGAGTCATGTTATATCATTGCCTCAACAGCCATATTGTGTAAGACAATTCTTTTAAGGCCCAAAGTTGTTTTTATATTTGCAAAAAACAAAAGAGGAATATTGTAGGGGAAAAAAGTTTCACAAAGATCAAAGTAATTCAAGTACAACACTAGAATATACCACTAAATTTGAGTGAAAAGAAAGCTTCAACATTCACTCAAAAATATCACTGCACTGTCAGAAGACTTAACTTGTTATATTCACCCAAGAAGACAGAACCAATCATTCTCAGAATGCACTATTAAAGAAAAGAAGGCACAAATCCATTCACTTGTTGTGTTGTCAACTCTGTGTTTTAAAACCCATTTCAATCATACAAGAATAAGGTACTTTCTGCATCTTTTAGTGAGTTAAAAGAAAGAGAAAATCAATACCTGTTTTTCAAACCAGAACTGTATGTTTTCAATTCTGAGAGAAGATGAAAATAAAATTTTTTAACAGCAACAGTGGCATTAAACTGTAATACCTCTTTCATTGTTTCAGTGATACATTTTTTTCTTATGTAGCATTTAAAATGTTTAGTGTTTATTTCCCCTTTTACTAAGACTTCATAATAAGCCCCCTAGGACTGAGTTCCAAACTCTTTGGACAGAAACTACTGATATGCTAATTGTTTATTTTTTTAAACTCTCTTAAAAATATAAACTTCACTTAATTGCCACATATGGCCTTTCCTTTAAATATTAATGACTCTTCAGCAAGTAGTGTTTATAAATAAAAGCAGATTTCAAAAGCCCTGTATAATAGGGGAAGGAAAATTTGGTAGATTTTACTTACCTGCTACAACTAAAAAAATCAATATAGAATTGAAAAAATGTCATTTTGTTTTGGAGAGTGTAAACAAGACATAAAGTCCATGTACACAGTCAGTCCTAAGAAATAGTGCAAAGAAGAGGAGAAACAAGGTCAGACAACTCTGACTCCAGTTCAGAAACTGGGAAAAGACCAATAGTTGTAGATAGAATGGGAGACTTTTCTAAGTGTGGAGGGAGAGAGCAATACACGAGCTAGAGTAGCATCCTCTCACTTGACAGAGGCAGAAACAGAAGGAATGGAGGACCACATTTACACAACTAGCCAGATCAACATAAAACAACCAGCACTTTACTCTTCTCTAAGCCTTTCATGTTTTATCCATGGGTAGCATTATCCCAAATTTATCGATAAAAGAGGGACACTAAATGACTTTACTAATATCGCACAAGAAAATGAGTGGCGTAACAAACACTACAACTTGGGATCATGCTCTGTCCATCCAACCTCGAGATAAGACCTTCAATTGTATCAATACAACCCACATTTATAGAACACTGTTCAGAATACCGCGTGAGGCTTTAGGTGGAGATAGCTACTAGGTGTGATGTGTTCCTTCAGGGTATTTGCATCATAAAGAGGACTTTGATCTTCATTTAACCATTAGTCAAGGTTATTTACAAGGGTCAGCGAGTCAGTCATTGATTATTCTATATCCAAAGGGGGGGAAGGGGAAACCACAATCAAAATCCCCTGAATATAAAATTTTCTGAAAATAAATTGTAAACTTTTTTCTTTTTACTCTAGCAAGAGCAATTCAACAAAAGCAGATATATGAATAATTGAAAAACCAACTTTGACCAAAATGTGTATGAGACTGATTAATCTCTAAAGTGTCTTTCTTTTCTTCAACAAGACAAATTATATTTTCCTGGACAAGTGAGCGTCAAGAAAGTCAGATTTAGTGTCAGCTGTCATCTGTTCTATGTTGGCCAAACCTGTCTCCACTATTAATTTCTGATAACTTTCATGATCTCTCACCTTCCAGTTAACCATGAGACAGCTTCTCAGGCTACAACCCATCTCAGTTTCATTTATACCCATCACAAAATGTCAGTAAACATGAGCATGCCTTTTCTCTGCCATATTTCCATTTAAGCAGATTTATGTATCTTTCAAAGCGATCAGTTCCATGTAAAGTCTTGAATCATGGCTGAAAATGTTTATCTTTTTTCTTTCCTTCGTATTGCTTTCATATACTATTACTTTTGTTACTATAAAACTTCAATGGTAGATTGGGGATGAACAAAATATGTATGCAAATCTATAAAGAAAGTTTTGTATTGATTTGTATGAAGACAAAGACTCTAAAACTGGTGTTCTAGTGATTGAGTACATCTTGTTGTAACTTTCAGCTAAGATAACCAAAATAAAGATTTAGAAAAGAAAACAGAGCTTATGAAACTTTCAAAAATATTGACAGATTTTTTTCAAGTAATAGAGATAAAATATTTGGGGCTCTACGTAAATAAAACAAATAATTAAAGGAGTATGATTACTTGATCATGTGTTAAGAGTATGTTTAGTTTTGTAACAAACTGTCTTCCAAAGTGGCTGCACCATTTTGCATTCCCACCAGCTGTTGCTCTACAGTCCTGCCAGTATTTGCTGCTGTGTGTTACAGATTTTGACCAATCTAATAGGTGTGTAGTAGCATCCCATTGTTGATTTAATATGCATGTCCCTAATGAAATGTGATGCAGAGCATTTGTTCATGTGTGCATTTGCCATCTGTATAGCCTCTTTGGTGAGTTATCTATTAAGGTCTTGGCCCATTTTTCAATTGGGTTGTTTGTTTTCTTATTGATAAGTTTTAAGAGTTCTTTGTCTATTCTGAATAACAGTCCTTTATCAGATGTGTGCTTTGCAAATAATTTCTCCCAGTCTGTAGTTTGTCTTTTCATTCTCTTGACAGTGTCCTAGAGAGTGAAAATTTTTAATGTTAATGAAATCCAGCTTATCAAATCTTCCCTTCATAGATCTCACCTTTGGTGTTTTGTCTAAAAAGTCACTGCCATTTCTAGGTCATCTGGATCTACCCTCTTCTTACTCCACCTCTTAACCACTTGCAACACAGCTGGCCAGTTGCTCATGCCCTCTTTCTTGAAATACTCCCTTTTCGTTGCTTCTTAGACATCACACTCATCTGTTCCACTCACTACTCTTTTTCTGCCACTTTGCTCACTGTCTCTCCTTTGAGTTAAAAATGTTGGACTATATCTGTGTTCATCTCAAACTTTCCTCTTGTCTAGTCCCATGGCTTTAAATTTCATTTTCATTTTGTTACCCTACGTGTTCATCCTGACCCCAACCTCTATGTTGAGCTCCAGACTTCTAAAACCGGCTGTATACTTGACATCTCAACATAGGTATCCAGTCATCATGTAACACATAGTCCCATTAGAATTACTGAACCCCCTAGATCCATTCCTATCCAGTTAGTTGTATCTCAGTGGATGGAGAAACCATTCAACCAGTGGCTTAAACCAAGAACAGAAAAGTCCTCCTTGAATTTTGTTTCCCTCACTTCCCCTATTCAATCTCTTAAAAGTTCTATTACAATTCTACCTCTAAAATCTATCCTGAACCTATCTACTTTTTTTCATCCCCAGTGCCACCATAATATCTTTTTTGAACTACTGTAATAACTTCCTAACCTTTTCCAGTCTTCCTCCCTATAATCAATTACTCACGCAATAGCCTAAATCATCTTATATTTATAAAATATAAACCACATCACACACTTTCCCTGCTTAAACCTCCAACGGTTTCTTTGTACCCAGAATAAAACCCAAATCCCTTATACCATGGCTCACAAGGCTCTTTATCATCTAAATCCTGACTCCTTCGCTGGTCTCCATCCTTGCCATGGCAATTCTCACTCACTATGATACAGTTATCTCCATTATCTTTTATTTCCCTGGACATGATGAACCTCATTTCTAACTTAGATTCTTCATTCTTGCTCTTCCTTCTCCCAAAAATGTTCTGAAATAGATTTTCTATTTCCCTGATCACCCAACCCACCCCAGGACTACAGTCATTATTTTTTTGTATAACTTGTTTTATTTCCTTCATAGTTTTACAACAATCTCAAACTATCTTATCTAGTGCTATTGTGACTGTGTATTGTCTGTCTGTTTCTCTACAAGAATGTGAGCTCTAGGAGGACAGGTACCTCACCTAACTTGTCATTATTGCTGTTTACCCAGCTTTGGGAACAGTGCTTGGCACATTGTGGGAACTCAATAATATATTTTTTAAATGAATGAATGAATTTACTGAATAGGTAGATAAAGGGTCATACAAATTACTATGATTCTTATTTTTGTAGCAAGTGGGAACCAACTGAATTGCACAGAGTCATAAATCAAAGCAGCTGAAGGATCTTTATATCGGTTTATATATAGAACTGATTTTTTAAGAGAACTTACAGCCGTACTTAGATACCAGGAGATTATATTTATTTCATTTTGCAAATGTGTATATCGACATATGTATGTATATGTCGATTCTTTGTGAAGTCAGTTTTCTGAAGTGCTAATTTAGTGTTGCGCTAGTCTGCTTTTTAAAAAAATGTGGCTACCTTCCACTAAAATGGCACACATCCCAGTGCAATATTCAGGAACTATAATCAACAGCTAAATTATTTATATGGAAGACAGTCCAGGAGTCCAGGCTAAATTAGAATAAGGCATATCTTTATGCCTACAGCACTGTTTTGATTTTATTATCCCCTGCTCCTCAACCCACAGTAACACCTATTGGACGCCTGCCTTTGTCGATGGCATGTGCTACTTTGTATTCTCATTTATCAATTTGCTGTCAGTTTATGTTCTATCTCTCCAAACGGGCTTTTGGTATGCTGCACGCTTAAATTCTTTCAAAAACACATATTTAATACATACTGTAAAACATTATGGTGGCAATCATTATAAATCTCGAAATCTGACTCTATCTTATCATTAGTCCAAAACACAAGGTGAAAATTAAAATCACTGAACAAATTAATTTTGGCATTGAAATATTTTTCAACTGTTTTTACATAACTTCTTTATACTTTAAATTTTTTCTATCTAGGACACAATGAAACAAATCCTTTCTGTTCTTTACATGTCTTGGAGAATGATATACAGAGTTGATCATCTCAGAAACAACTCAGCAAATAGAAGCAACTGGAAACCCCAGTACCTATCCTTGAGACTCATATTAATATCATCATGGTGAAACAGGTGCTTCCTAGGAGTTGCAAACATTTGAAAATAAGGAGGTAGTTCTAGGAAATTAATTGTATCACAGGGAGAAAAGCAGAGTGTACGTCACTGCCCTCACTTGAAAATGCCAAGCAAGCAACATCTGGGGCTTACCCACAGGAGCAGCAGTCCCAGGGTGCCACCCCACTTGATGGTTTGCAGGTGTTGGGGCCACCGAGAAAGACATGACCCCCACAGGCACTGGATGGAACACAGCTTTCCTCACATGGAGGAGCAGCAGAGCAAGATCGACTTCAATAGTGAGCACTCATCCCGAATGACCAGCAAGTCCCATCCGGCACGGGCACACCCTTCCTGTGCTGTAGGCAAAGGGCCTTCCCTCCCCCCCCAGGGGTTGGCCAGATGCCTATCAGGCACACACGTAAGCAGAATTTAAAAAGTACACCAGGTCTAGAACAGTGAAAGATTCCCGAACAAAAAGTCGGCACAGGCTGAGAGAGCTCTTTATCTCTTTGCAAAGACATGTTCCAGGCCCAAGGCCACTCTTAGGCAGCTATGTAGGGGTTGAAAGACTGCACTCATGAGATTGTCTTTCCCAACATAAAATGTAATGGCTGTCCTCAATGTTATTTTGTAACAACTAAGGAACAAACAATTAACTAAAGTTTCTCTCTCAAACCCTACCCCCACAATCTTTTTCCCCATTGCTCTGCCCCTTCACCATATAGGAAGCAAACATACCATTCTGTACATCCTTAGGGGAAGGGTTAATATAGCTATGGGGAAAAAAAGATTGGCTTTAAGTTTTAAAATATGCTCTTCAGGGTTACGTCAAAGAAAATAGTCTTGACTGACAAACTATATTCAGTCTGCATGAGCCAGATGGTTAAGATAGAAAAGTTGTTTTGGTTTACATTCTTGAAACTTGGTTTTAAATATGTAGAGAGAAATACCAAAAGCAGCAAAACATAAGGTTTCTCTAGAAACTAATGTATTAGTTTCAGTGATATTAGCTGCTATAACAAATAAACTCCAAATTTATATGGCTTAAGTCCACGGAAGTTTCCTTCTTGAATGTGTAAAAGTAAAAAATGAGGGTGTTCCTGGTTGGTAACTGGAAGGGCATGAGGTGGAGCTGTGCTCCCTGTAGTCATTCATGGATACTGGGCTGATAGAGGATTTGTCTTTTTAAGTGTGTATCTTCTAATATCACTATAGGTGTTAATATCTGGTCAAGAGTAGGGAGAAGAAAGTGTTGAGATTGTTCACTTGTTTCTTAACTGTTTGGTCTGAAAAAAAACAAAACAAAATGACTGCCTTCCGTTTACTTTTTTGGCAAGAACCAGTCACACGGCACCAGCCAGATGGAAGAGGAGCTAGTAAATGGCCATTTCCTAGGAACAATTTTATTCTCTGGAAGAGAAATAAAATAGGAAGCTCACAATATGAGTCAATTCTTAGTAATGAAACTTTAGTGGAAAAAGCCAAGAAAAACTAATAGATGGGCTGGGGGTTCAGAGTGCAGGGGGCGTTTGTGCCCAGATTCCTATGCGGAACTCTGAGAAAGTGATATAATCTCGCGGGGGTGGGGGGACATCAGTGGAGTTGAAATGGTGACAAACTATTTCTAATCAGATACATAGCGTGAAATAACCCCATCCCCAATATACAGAGGCCCTCACGGATGCAGGAGAGCACCTGAGAGTAGCTTGTCTTTCCCCACATTGGTGCAAGGCAGGCTCCAGAGGCTGCCCAGTTATGAAAACCAGGATACAGAGTTACCAGCAAGGACTAGTGACTGGAGAACGGGGTGCAGTTTAGACATGGGCACTAGGTTTCACAGGCATGGATGTGAACAACCAAAGGCGTGTTTGTAATGGTAGGTTTGGATTTTCTTCTCCTGAGAAAATAACTCACTTCAATAGAGTTACAGAGAAATTAATAAAGTTGTTCGTATGTAGAGCTGAGTTTTGTGACTTGAAATACAATACCTGCCACATCTCGATTCTGAGTATTGCTGCATTAGTAACCATCTCTGAAACTCTGGGGTTTTAGTAATTTTCTGCATCAATATTTGACAACTGGAAAAGGATATGGTTTCAGGTTTACCTTTGCATTTCAGAATTTTATTTAGTAACACACTTTCATCATTAAATCAATTTTAAATTCTGCAGCATAATCAAGTTGAGGCTCATGTATTTGAGATCACTGTTTTCTTTCCTCTTCCATGACACCTTAATATATTCGGTATTTTTCTCCCAATTGGCAGCCAAGTCTTCTTCTCACTAGACTTTATTTCTAGCTGATTATGAAAGAACATCCCCTCTCATGGTTGGTGGGCATCTGGGCCAGTCACTCAACTGCAATGTCAATGGCTTTCATAGATGTCTGTCTTCAAGTGCCCAAACCTTTCTCAGATGGTTTTGAGAGACTCATGCCTCCCTTTCTACCTTCAAATGGACAGCCTTTGGACCTGTCCATGAACTTGCCTTTTTATCTCTAAAGGCCTTCAAGCAGCTGTCTCTGAGGTATTCCCACAGTGCTTCCAAAGTGTATACTTTTAAATAGTTTTTATTTTAAGTCAGACCATCAAGTATAGACACTTCAAAGTTGATGAAAATACATCTGGAAGTTTTCCCATGATGGAAAAATAGATAGGAATTTAACTATTTCTGCATAGAGTCACTCAAGTTAATATCCAAGCTAAGAACTTTGGGTCTTTTCTCTAACCACCATGTTCTTCACCATCTCTTCCAAAACTCGCTTCTTTCAACATCAGGCCTTCCTATCCCAAGGGAAATGTTTCATTCCAAAATGGATTTCTCTCTTATATAAATTTTTATTATACTTATAAGAAACACCATTTAATCGACTTTGTCATTTCTCTGGGAATTAATTATAAATTATCACTAAAGATTTTTGAGAGCAAACTAAGTTCATATTATCTTGCAGACTAATCAAGCCACACAGAAGAAAGAAATTGAGTGTGACAATAGCCAGTATGTTACTATTGGCTTCTTTTGAAGGCAAAGGATGAATCTATACAATAGAAATACATAACTCATCAGTACAATTATGACATTTCAAGACTCTGTGCAGAAAAAATAGTCCTGCTATCATAAACTGAATTAGTCTTTATTAAATGTCTAATGAAATGCCTTCTTTGATAAGAAAAAACAAAAATTCATGATCTCAAATTTTATGATTTTTCACCTTATAATTAGCCTAGCGTAAAGAACAGATTGATGCAGTATTTTGCCTTTATTCCCTCTCTGCAAGGAGTAGGACTTGAAATTTTCACAGCTCCTTACCCCCAAAAGGATGCTTGTGGCCACAATTTAGTTGTTACATTAAGGCTGTTGACAGTATCGTCATAGCACTTGTCCAGGTCATCACCCCTTGTAAAAGGGGGTGTCTTTTCTTCTAGAGTTTCTGTTGAGTTCTAAACTTCATAGTGAATGACACTGAGACATTGTTTCTCACAGAATTTTTTTTTTATAAGCTAGCGCTTCTGTTTAGAATCATCATTGCTTCCTGACAAATTTCTGCCAGTTATTACTCCAAGGTCAGGTAGCTTGATACCAACTCAACCACCAAGGTATTGACTCAAAAATAACTTAACAAAACAGTGAAAACCCCTTTCTCTTTATTGAGGTGCACACAGTTAGTGAATAATAATTAGAATTCAGATAGAATTAGGAACCATTTGGTGGCAAATGTCAAAATTCATTTCAAACTCCTTAGGTGAAAGGAGAATTTACTGGTTCCCTAAGTGTAGAAAGGGAAAGAATAAGGTTCAAGGGCGCTGGAACCAAGAACTCCAAGGCAAACTGGACCCATCTCCAGTTCTCATCTCTGCTTCTTCCTATATGCTGACTTCATTCTTTCTGATCCGTTTCACCACAAGAGAATGGCTGAGGCTCACTTTGGTACCAAGTTGAAAAATTGTAATTAAGGGCTCTGGTTTACATTCCATGGATCAAAGACTTAAACTGCTGCTGATCAGTGATGACTGGGATAGACTGGCTCTGCTAATGGAGTGCCCCTCACAAGCACATGATCAGAGCTGGAATAGGAGTGAGTGAACATTATTGGGCATAGCAAATGATAGATGGCCACTGTCAGAACTTACAAAAACCTGAAATTAGTAGTAAAGGAATGTTTGCATACTCACACTGATAATAAATTATAGCTTCATTTTTGGTTTAGTATTCAAAAAATATTATTTAATTATTGAGTGGCACATGTTTATAACTAAGTCAGAGAACCAGGTGTGAAAGATGACTTCAAATCTACATGTATGTGATGACTTCATTTCTCAGGTTTTTTGTCTTCATGCCATAAAGCCGCTGATCAAAACTGTTTTAAATATATATTTAAGTGAATAGAACAAAATCACTTACAATTTTGTTTGTCTATCAAAAAAAAGGTATTGAGCTTAGTAAAGAATTCATATCCTTTGGCAGAAAGATAATGTAAAGCAAAAGTGGGCTCTCATATTGATAGCTATTTAGGAGCTCAATAAAACAATGATCCAATCTAATGAAAAGGTAGTGCAAAACAATATTCGTATTACAATTTTCACTGATGTTCCATTTATTTCAAAATGATGTTTCTGTTAAGGTCAGGACATACCTCTATTTGGACAATTAGAAATAGATTATCTTAAAATATCAATATACTAATGGGTCACTGAACCATATCTAAGCATGATCACAAATGTAAGTGGAAGTGTTTATCTATGTAACACTTTAATACTTTTCACCTTAGCCTCGCCCCAAAGAGGTATATCTTCTCATGAAAATTTTTATCAATGTTTTCCATTATGTCTTCTTGTCAAATACCACATTGTTCACTACGACAGATTGTGCAGCTTTGCAAATGTTTAATTTTAGAAACTAAAACACACCTTAATGAGCAACTCTTTTTCATAAAATGTATTATGATTAAACTTCCTTAAGACTCACTCATCTGGAAGTATTGCTGCGTTCTTAACACATGCTGCCCTGTCCCAGCTAGAGGTAGAGGGATGAATATGAAATAGTCAATAAAGATAAACAGTGTTCAGAGAAATAGACTCCCTAGTCTCACTCTGCCTCAAAAAGGACCATCCCCCTTAGCGGTCTGCCCTGGGTGTGACACAGTTGATTGGGGCCATCTGGGAACAGCCAACCGAGGTTCCCCGGGGCTGCTCTGGTCTGCTGCTTTGAGAGGTCTTGAGTGGCACAGGAAAATGCTTAATAAAAAGTGTGGACAACGAGGCTTATTGTTCTATCTGCCTCTATCAAATAAACAATCACCAAATCTTTCCTTTGATTTGTGTGATACTCACACACAGTCACAGGACAGGCAGATTATTACAATGGGAAACTAAAATCCGGGGTGCCTCCTTCCCAATTTTTCTTTCTCTAGACCAGAATCATCAGCTTTCCAACACTCATTTTGAGAACTTTCGCTGTGAAGGGCAAGCACAGATATGGATCAGGACCTCGTGGAAATGTTGATTTTAGATCTGTATATTTTTCTTTTTCTTTTCTTTTCCTTTCTTTACTTTTCTTTTCTTTTCTTTGTTAGATGAGAGCGACTACAGCATGTTTGCAGGATTCATGGAAATAATCCATTTTAGAGGGAGAGAGTAATAATACTGGTGAGGAAATGGTAAACTATCGGAGCAAATCTCTGAGAAGGTGAAAAAGGTTCCGAAGCACAAGTGAGAGGTGGGATTTATAGGAGGAGGGGGCCCTATCCCCCTGAACCACGGAGGGCAGCTACAGGGCAGAAGCTGGTACAACTCTCAACCTCTCAATGTGGTGATGGGGAGGGAAAGTAGCTCCCTTTCTATAGCTTCTATTTTCTTGTTCAGTGAAATCTAAGACAGCTATATCTTCCAGAAGATGATGAGGAGGATAAAGGCAGGTTTGGAAGGGAGGGGAAGTTATGAAATAATCATTTAGGACAGTGTTTCTCAAATTATTTGATAATAAACCATTTATCTTTAATTTCTAATCCATCATGGACTGATACTTTTATAAAATATAATAAAAACAAAATATTGAAAAAATAAGTCAGACAAAATACTAACCAAATTATTTTAACATCAAAATCAAGAGAATTAAACTTACTTCTTCAAATTACTCTAAAAGTTTGCAAACTCTTTCTATCAAGTTCTAAACTTCACGTGTCACCATGGACCACTAATAAACTGTTCACAAATGAGCATATATTTGTGTCTTAAGGAGCATGGATCTAGGAGAGAGACTCAGAGCTTACTAGGAATACACTAGAATCTCCTGGCAGTGTTACACAAATATTTGTTTAGTCATTATGAATTAAAAGTGAAGCCAGTTACCCTGATTATGTGATTTTTCTCTGCAACATTCAGCTGTTTGGGATGCAGATGGAAACAAGTTGAATAATTGGATTCAACAGGAGCTGAACTATTGCCGGCAGAGGATTCAGAGGTCAAAGGTGATAAGGGCCTTTACAAGAGCAAAATAGATCATGGAATAGAAACTGAGTGAAGAGTGAAGTGAAGTGAGAAGAGGTTTGATAAATAGTAAGAAAATTATGGGATTAATGGACTAGCAGTTTCAATGATATTGAGAAATCTTATCAGTGGGACTGGATAATAGGTGTTGGGAAGAAGAGTGAGATGTTTGACATCATGCTTTCAGAACTTATAGGCACAGCAATGGCTAAGATGTAACTATTTTAATAAATAGCAGAAGTGAAAGAAATACCATTGCAGGGACTTTAATGCCAAGGTGGACAAAAGGTCTTCTTCATGGAGGTGAAGTCACCAAGAACGATAATAGGAGCAGGATAGAGAAAATGATTTTGAGTCAACAACTGCAGATTTATTTAATGAGGGGAAATTCACAGCGAAAGGGAAGAAACAACAGTCAAATATCATCATGAATATCAAAAGAATAGCCAAGTTTTGGCAAGATAGAATAGAAGAAATGATCTGGAATTAGCAATGTGAAGCAAAAGGAAACCAACTCCACTTCCTAACCAGAGGTACCTGGAGTGTGAAAATAAAACAAAACTGAACAAAAAGAACCTTTATTCTGCAGAGAAAGCAGAGTCCTCAAACCTTGCTAATAACAGAGCAAGAGTTCTATAGGGCATAATGAAAGGGTTTGTACGTGCTTATTTCTACAATCACAACCAGCTAGTACCACAATCATGATCCCTTCCTTTCCCTCCCCGCCTCAGTGGAACCAGAGACAAAGCAAAACATACTGCTGAAATGTATCTTTAAAAAAAGCTAATGACATGATTTATGAGACTATTCTCCTGTCATGAAACACTTTGATAAAATAAAAAGTTTGGATGCTAAGAGACTAGAAATATTTTATAAAAGTTGAATTTCAATAACAAAGTAACTGAAAATGATTCATCACATAAATTATGGTGGAAGGTTGACATAAGAATTATGTATGCACTCAAATAACTAGAGACTTTCAGCTAAATAAAGTGTGGTGCTTATACTGACAAAATGATAAGAAGAATCTTAACTACATTATTAGGTTTTTCTGTTTATTATTTTACAAATGTCTTGCATTAAAAATAAAACATGATAAATATGATGTCCTTTGTTTTATTATTTTAATCACTGTTTCTCCATCAAATGATAGAAATAAAGTAGAATAATGTATATTCATAAAAATGTTACTGTAGCTTTATAAATGTGCTTATAAAATTTAGTAGTCATCAATCTCAAGTCCAATATGGAAAGTTAAAGCAATTTTCCAACTATAGGTTGAAGGAGAGTGGCTCCCTAATCTGTAAAGTGGGATAATAAAAGCATCAATCTTATGAAATTAGAATGAGATTTAAATAAGATAGTCATTCTTATGTACTGAATGTTTATGTCCCCTCTCAACTTCATATGTTTACATCTTAATCCTCAATGTGATAGTACTTGGAGGTTGGGCCTTTGGGAGGTAATTAGGTTTAGGTAAGGTCATAAGGGTGAGCCCCCACTATGGGATTAGTGTCCTTCTAAGAAGAGGAAAAGAGGCCAGACCTTGGTGTATCTGTCTGTCTGTCTCTCTTTCATGTGAGGAAACAGCAAAAAGACAGCCTTTTAGCCAGGAAGAGGTCCCACACCAGCAACCAAGTATGGCAGCACCTTAATCTCGGACTTCCCAGCTTCCAAAACTGTAAGAAATAAATGTCTGTAGTTTAAGCCACTCAGTCTATGATATTTTGTTATGGCAACACAAGCCAATTAAGACAATCATGTAAAAGATGGAATGGTATAACTGTCTATAAAATCTTACCATCGTCGAAAATTCAAAACTTTAGAAAATACCATAAACCCATTTATTTGCATTATTTAATAATAATAGGCAGATTATTGTACACTAGGCATTTTTAGAATATTAACCATGAAAATGATAATAAAAGTAAAAATACTAATAACACTTGCAGTTACACAGCAGTTAGCAAATGCCAGGCACCATTCTGATCACTTTGCTTATATAAAAACATTTACTCTCAGAATAGCCCCATAAAATGGTGTTACGATTATTACTTTCATTTTATGGAAGAGGAAATTGGGAACAGAGAGTTTCTAAGTGTTTTACGTGTATTAGTCATTTAACTTTACTAACAATAATAAGAGATGGCTAGTATTACTGCCATTATTATATAGATGAGAAAAGTAAAAAAGGATTAAGAAAATTGCCCTATGTTTTTCAGCTAATAAATGGTGAAGTTGGGAAATGAACTCAAGCTGTCTGGTTCAGACCTATGTGTCTAATTGCTATGCTGTATTATCAAGGGGCTAATAGTCTGTTCAGGTCTCTTACAAACAAATAAGAGGAAATTAACACTCCAGTGGAAAATGGGCAATGAACCTGAACAGATAATTCATAAGGCCACATCTCTCTTCTCGTCTTTGAAATGTTCATTATATCTGCAGTTGATTGCCTGGGTAGTTTGTTGAACAAAATTGTAAGCCATTACATACAGTAATTTTAGTAAAAATGGTAACCTCTAAAGTGGGCTAAAATATTATCAGGAGTGTTACAATTTCAGATTACTTATCAAACTGAACGGAAATTTTAGCTGATTCGGAACACAAAGCACCTATATTTATTTTTATTATTCCAAAATCATTGTTTATTGAATAAATTCATCTCAGTCACTTGAAAATGACTGTGAAGGTCACTAAGCAGGTCACTGGTTGAAACTGATTGAAATGGAGAAATTGAAATCTGTATTTTCCATCATTTTATCCAGAGCATTGATTTCCATCATGCTCCCACAATAAATGATCAATATATAATGAAATCATTAAATAGTTGACATAAAGTAAAAGATAAAATTAAATGTTATGTATTTAATATCATTCCCATGAATTCTCATTTTGTAATTACTAAAATGGACACTCACTTCTAGTAACATCATTAAATATAACCAATTACAAACTTATGTTTCTTCTTTCATTACTTTCAAAGTTATCTTTTATTGATGAGAAAGCTATCAAGCTCTTATCATCAATACAAAAATACTTTAAAGTATAATTAAATTTTACCTACATAGTAAGTTGGAAAATTAGGAAGCAAATCAGGGAGAATATTTTAATCCCTGTTCAAATATTATTAACTAATTTATAGTAGGAAACTGAGACGTTTATGACATGCATTACATAAGTATCTCTGAGGAAAACAAAACAAAACCCAAAGTTTATTTTCAGGTTACAATTTGCTGATTTGAATTGGAAGTACCTAGTTTACTGTTTAACAGTAGAAGGAAATAATCAAGAATTTAATATGTAAAGTAACAAAGTCATTTGTCTATCATTGCATACTCACATATTTATGGAAAAAAATATTTTTTCAATGTATTTCTGGCATTATTTGACAACATCTTATTGCAACGTAGAAATACACAAATCGATTGAAAGTAGTTTGTCCAGTCATAAAATACATGAACAAGCGAAATCTTCAAGGGGTACTCAATTTCTATTTAAATTAAGAGGTTTTCTTAACCCCCAACTATGCCTAAAATTCAGATTACTATTTTAAGGAAAATCAACTGATTTCACTTCCAAAGCCATTGTCTCTCTTTTTTGCCAACAATGAAAAAGAAAAGACAAATGTTGAGGGAAAAAAAAAAAGACATGGAAATAGATTAACTGAACAAACATCTTCTGAAAAGTTGACTCTGACAACTTTATGCTCTAGAGGTGGTTCACAGCTGGAAAAGACCATCGAAGCATCTGGAAATATCCCCATCTTTTCAACCTCATACATGAATAAAACTGCAGGGAAATAACATTTATCTATTTAGTATTTTAATCACAAGTTATACCTTTAGATTACTGAATAATTGAATATATTTCTTAAGACTATAAAAAATTGAAGTTTTGGATCTTATTTACTTGTTTACCATGTAAAAATTCCTTCTCCTTTACCATTTTATTCATGGCCACTTAGCTTCTCTGATAATGGACTTCTGTTTTTTTTTTTTCCACAAACTATGTTGCTATTTTCCATTTGCTGCTGTTCTATTTTCTATCATTTATGCCACAAGTATTTCATTTTCTCATTCTATAGTTGGTTATAAACTAGTCAGTAATACTTAAACAGAGTTACAAATGCCCCATTTCTCTCTCATTTTCCAATTTACTTTTACCTAATATTTTGTATTGCTTTTTGATGACCAAGAATAATAAAAGAATCACTGAATACTGAACTGTTGCTTAATATTACAATATGCTTAGCAGTATTTCAGCACATTATTCACTAACCTGTAGTCTATAGACATTTATTAAGACATAATTTCCAAAATAAAACATAAGTTGGCACTAAGACATTCAGATAAAGTTACCCCAAACAAAAATTCTCTTGACAGAATCATTTAAACAATATGTTTAGCATCTGTTTCATAGTTCATAGCTAGTTCTTAATACCAGCAATCGACTAATAACCCAGTATGCTAATAATCACTCTCCTGTAACAACCGAGACAAAAACCATAATATTTTACAAAATTGGTACTTTTATAATTAACTGTCAATGAAAAAGTTCATTTTTTCCTGTAAAATGCCTATAAAGTTCTATGAGTTACATTAAAAGCCTCAAGGAAATGATTATCTTCCTTCTTTTCTATTGACTGATTCCATTTTAAAATATGGAGACCTATTGTTTAATGTACCACAGTGAGCACTTTTCTAACTCATGTCTTCTTACATTTGGAGAAAAGCTAACACTTTACAGCCAAAAAGTTACATTCCTTTAGTCTTACTTTAAAATATATTTATTTTCCTCTTGGCTAGGAAATTTTTATAGCTGCCATATTTTAAAAGTATTTATTATAAAGATTTGTATCTCATTCAAGAGTTATATGCTTTACTTTATTTAAAAAAAAACTGATTAATTCTAACACATATCTTTAACTCTCTCAACTATATTTCTTTGTTTGGATATGAGAACCCAGTTTCCAGCACCTGATAATATGTGTTGCTATAAATTCACTTACTACCTTGTGGTTATCTGCTTCAACTGCCTTCTTCAGCGTTTAAGCCCATAACGTACACCAATCTTTCTTTCGAAGGCTGCCTGCAAACTACCCAATATATCTGTGAATTGCACAAACTGTCTGACTCTATTGACTGTATAGTGCCACATAGATGGATATTTGAAAATTATTTATATTATCAATTAAATTACATTACTGATGTTTAGTGTCACACAGCTAGCAAAAGTGACACTGTTGGAAATGATATTTGTCCTATTACTTAAGTGTGGTTGGTCAACTATTTGGGGCCTCTATATTCTGGAACTGGATATCTATGCTTAAGTGTGACAGCTATAAAAGCACTTGTTAGATTATCCTACGTATATCTTGAACTTATTATAAGTATAAAATCAAGTATGGGTGGAGAAACCACTTTCAAATATCTCCATTTACGTGCTTAAGAGGAGAACACTGAATAGTCAGCAACAATTAGTGAAAAAAAAAAAATCACAAAATTCGAACAACAAAGTCTATGTTCAGGGCCTTCTTTGACTTTAAAGAATGGATTAGTCTTGGGCAAATCACATGTTTCTCTAAGGTTTTCTTTTTTCCACCTCTAGATAACAAGGAGAGGGAACTAGAAAGTCTCTAAGATCCCTTTAAATTTAAATTAAATATTACCCACTTGTTAAATGAATTCAACAAGGCAGCCCCATGGCGGACTATAGGCAAACTAAAATCTAAGGCTGGAAATGCCTCAGCTTTACAAAAACAGAATTTGAAGCACAACCAATCACAAACAGCCAACCAGGCTCTAAGCTATGGCTAAGCTAATCATTTCCTCTCTTTGCTTGAGAGCTTTCTGTCTCTCCCCAGCTCCTGTCAGCAAACCATCCTAACCACTTGTAATTTGGTGCTGCCTGATTAGAATACATTTTTGCTCAAATAAACTCTTAAATGCTTTAATACGCCTTAGTTTATCTTTTAACAGTTTGATGTCTCCCAAAATTGAAATGGAACCTTTTGGTTATTTTCCGAGCCAGACATACAAAGAATAACTACAACAAATCTTAGAAATACAACGAGGTTCTGCTTTCCTGAAATAGAAGACTAATGAACAGCCTCTCCAAAAGACTGTCCTCTGAGTGGGCTATATCTGAGGGATGAGTTTCTCTCCAAAGACCCAGAGTATGCAGAAAATGTGGATGTCTGTATTTTTGTTTACATGGTAAAATAAATAACCTGTTAAGAGGCTTAGAATTTAAGTCAGGACAATAATGTACACAATTGGTATAAAAGCCTTGTTTATGCAGTGGTTTAGGAACACTTCCATTCTTCAAAGGACCAAACAAAAATATTTCCTTACATCCAGATCTCCCACGGTGCCCAGGTTAAGGTTTTAGTTTGAGAAAAAAATGGTCATCTGAATAAAGAGAATTCATTCATTTCTGTTCTAGTGTAATAAGAAAAACTAATCATTTATATTTATTCATATGTTTGTATCTTTTTAAACAAAAGCCATCAGTTGGATGCTTGCATTCTCAGCTCAGAAAGAAAAGCTGTGGAGTGTCTTAGGAATTCATATGGTTTGCAGATATTTGCTTTGTGAGACAAATGATAGTAATTAAGTAAAATGCTGCATGTTTTATTGAATAAGCAATGTAACAACATTTAGACATGTAGACTCAAAAGGTAAATCTCTCCATTTGGAAAAAAGTTTCCTATTTTATATCCCTAATGAAAGTCTTGATTATACGTGATGTACCATCACCAATTTATATTCAAGTTACATTAATTGAGCATATTTTCTTAACTAATCAAATTATTAACAACTGTTGTGTGTTATGCCTGCTATATCTCTCATAAAGAAAAACTGCAGGTAGAATAAATGAAGTTCTGAGTATAGTGTCAAATATCATTTAGCCTCTTGGGCTGTAACACCCAGTGGATATTAATGGGTGTGTGCGTATATGTTTATTAATGGGTATGTTTTCTGGTAGAAAGATCATAGGCTTTCTTTTCAGATATTTTTGGATCTGAATATAAGAATAATCATCCTTTTTTTAAACAGTTTTTTATTGAAGTATAGTTAATTTAGAATGTTGTGTTAGTTTCAAGTGTACAACAAACATTCAATTATTTATATACATATATATATTCTTTTTAAGATTCTTTTTCATTATAGGTTATTACAAGATATTGAATACAGTTCCCTCTGAGATATATATATATATACTACATATTCTTTATCCATTCATTTGTCGATGGACATTTAGGTTGCTTGCATGTCTTGGCTACTGTAAATAGTGCTGCAATGAACATTGGGATAAGAATAACCTTTCTTGGCTGTGTAATTAAATAAGTTATCAGGCTCTTAACATCTAGTTTTTTTACCTATAAAGGGGCAAAATGCAGTACATCTTAGGTCCTAATTCCAAAGATTAAATTTCATCCTAACCTCCTTTTCTTTTTTATGCCTTCTATTCCTCTCTCAACACCTCTTCTCTCTCACTGCTCTTCCACACTCCACTTGACTATTGTACATGATTTCTCTCTATCTTTCATGTTCCAGAGCCTTAAAGATCTTTCACCACAAAACAGAACTCTTTTCCTTTTACTGTTGAGCACCCAGCTTAAATACACTTCTCAGCCTCCCTGGAACTTAAGTACACCCATTTGACTGAGTTCTGGCCAATGGAAGGTGGGCAGAAGTGAAAAACGCTCCTTCCAGGTCTGATCATGGAAGAATTGCTGTCATTTTCTGCTCTCTTTCTCCACTCATTAGTACAAGACCTAGAAGATCTGGAGGAAGATGAATTCAAAGCTGTAAGTGGGGACTTCCTAGGCGGCGCAGTGGTTAAGAATCCACCTGCCAATACAGAGGACACTGGTTCGATCCCTACTCCAGGAAGATACTAGGTGCCTCGGAACAACTAAGCCCATGTGCCACAACCATTTAGCCTGCACTCTAGAGCCCGTGAGCCACAACTATTGAGCCCACGTGCCTAGAGTCCATGCTCCACAACAAGAAAAGCCACAGCAATGAGGACCATAACGAGGAGTAGCCCCCACTCGCCACAACTAGAGAAAGCCCATGTGCAGCAATAAAGACCCAACACAGCAAAAAGAAAAGGAAAAACAAAAACAAAAACGAATGAACAAACAAAAAAACCCCACCCCCCCCCAAAAAAAAACAAAGCTATAGGGTGAAAGAAGCCTGAGTCCTGAACACCTGTGAATACTGGCATTGAACTCTTATGTAACCAAGAATAAAGTTCTTTTGTACAAAGCCACTAAGAATTAGGGATTGTTTCTACGTAAGCTCACATACTTCCTCTGGAGCAGAAATTGCTGCCTTGAAGTGGTTGCTACCGAAATGGAGCAGGGCCCTATGGTCCTTCCCCCATGTCCTCTGCCTGCCTTTTGTCTTTAGCCAAAGAATAGGTTTAATCAGGGAAATGAGAAAATGAAGAAGTAAAGGAAAACAGTCCAACAAGATTAAGTAATAATAGTTTAGTCATTAAGCAAAGTCAAGGACCTTTAGTTTCTTCATGGGCTATAGATAACATTCTGAGCTATATTCTATAAGCTGTCTTATAGATACTAAAACCCCCACCAGGTGGAAGAAGTTGAATACATGATGACCAGACTGTAGGCATGACATGGCAATTCCAAGAAATGTCCTCAACAAAATGGGAACCAACCGACCCTGGAACTGAAGAAGCCTAACTATACTTAAAACAATCAAGATGACGCTGGCTAGACCACTGCATGACCAGTTTCAAGATGACTGTCAGAGCTGACTGTACTGTTTCTGCATGTAGCCTCCTCCCTCCATCTATAAAAGCTCTTACCCACTGATTGTAGTTGAAGGGGGAGTTGGCCTTTGGACAGAAGTCTGCCCCCTCACCCCTGGCATCCAAAATAGTGCAAACTTTCCTTTCCACAAACTTTGCTTCTTTATTGGCTTTTGAGAGGAGAGCAACTGGACCCCACTTTTGGTTACACTACTGATCTAGTGGTCAGGTAGCTGGTGACAAGAAAATTGCTATGGAAGCAGGAAACCCACTGTGGTAAGACTTTTAGCTAAAATGCCACTTGCATTAACCTACTGGGAAAACCATGACCCTGCAGCTCTAGGAGAAGAGGTTGGAAAACAAAGTGCCAACTTTCAGTAGTGATTTTTACTGGCTATGATTAGCGATACAGAAGGAAGAGCAAACAGTATTCTGCAAATTAAAAAAAAAAAAAAATTAAAAGACAGAGAGAGTCCAGAAATCTAAGATTTTGCAGAGTTGAAAAAACAACTTCTTTTAGACTTCAGACAGTATGAAATAAGACCAAGAAAGTTTTTGAGCACCAAAATCACATTATGACTCAGCCTTGCAGCAAAATTCACACTAATACTTCTCTACCCAAACACATTGTGTCAGATAGCCCTGAGGTAGCCACCATTACCTGGAGAGTAAGAAGGTTAAAAAAGAAAAAAGTAATCAGTCTTAAGAATTATGCTTAGAAAGGAATTTTGGGTGTAGTTACTGGCACAACAGCTTATAGAACAGTTTAGAAGCCTAGAAACTCAAATATACAATCAGACCACATAAGGAAGTTTTGAAGAAATTTCATTGCCTAAGAAAACACAAGCCTGTAAAACAAACAAGCAAACAAACAAATGAAGACAAATTTGGCTATTTTTGACATTAAAGCAACATTCAGCTAAAAATGTTATGAACAGAAGTGGGCTGTTAAAGTTGTTAAACCATGAAATAGCCTCCAGATTTGGCCAAGGTAGAGAATAAACCAACAGAGGCTCTCAGAACCCTGGATGAGGGAATGCCCCCGGAAAGCAGAATTAGGGTCTAATCAGGGCTGCACAGAGAGGACTGCGCAGAGACAGAGGCAGGTAGAGCCAAAGGATCTGTGAAGTCTGAGACTTGAACTCTTAAGGTCACCTGCTGAATATCTTCAACAAACAGTTACGTGAGCAAGAAACAAAAATGATACTCAAATTTAGTGCACATCAGCACCCCCTGGAGGGCTTGTTAAGAGGAGGATTGTGGTACGCCACCTCCTATGTTCTGATTCAGGAGTTCCGGGTGGTGTCCCAAGAATCTGCACATCTAACAAGTTCCCACTATTGCTGATGCTGCTGCTCTGGGGGCATTTTGAAACCACTGATGTGGGTGCAGGTTTCTCAAAGAAACGTGAGATTTCAGACTCCTCGGTCATAGCAGCTAGTGTCAGTGTAACCAGTACACAACATACATTTTGTACTCCTTCCAATCCTCTTTCTGTTCAAGTTTGTATTCCCCTCTTATTTTTGCCTCTTTTATCCATTTCCTGTTCCTTTTCTTTCTTTATCCATCCATTCTCTTTCTCAATTTTTAAATTCTCTTATTTCCTTGACTTATTCTTCCTTTCTTAGAAACATTCTAAATGAGTTGAATTAAAGTATGTTTCTGGAACTAAAAATTCCCAGAAATCTGGAATGGTCTTTATTTTAAATACCCTTCTTAAAGGAAAGTGGTTATTAGCAACTTTAGCAGTTAGAGACCATTTTAAAGTGGTGCAGCTAATGTTCAGAGATTATTCTTTAATGAATCATCTATTGTTTGCTAGTCAAACACCAAAAACTCGGTTTTCTTGGAGGAAGCTAGGATGAACTCTCAAGTGGAAAATGAATTTTAAATAAATTTTCCTAGAAAATGATAGAGGCCCTTATACTCTTCGCTCTTGAAAATGATAGGAGCCCTTGTACTATTCTGTCTTGAAAATAATAGGACTATAAAAAACATTTTTAAACTATATGTTGGAACCTATATCACTTTCAAAATACTTACTCTTTGAGGGTCGAAGTAAATGTGTTTAGCAATCTCTAATGTGTGCCTGTGTGCAAGGTTTTTCTTATATTCTTCCCAAATCTCTTCTGCCTCAGTAAAGATACATTTATTTTTATTCTAATTTCTGTGGATGTGTGGATCAGGAGGTTTTCATCCTCTCTAAATATCTTTCAAATATATAAAGACAATACTTCTAAAGTATATTTTTTAATTATCTTGTGCTCAAAATATTAAAATCTCGCAAAGTTCTACATTGTGATAATTTCTGAAGCTTTTAAACAAAGGTATTAAAGGCCAAAATTATTCATTCCACCATGTGCATTTAACTGAAATTTTAAGGACTAAAATTCCTCGGCTCTGAAATGTACTATCATTGTTGGAGATATTTTGATGTATTTTTCAAATTTTCGTTATAATTTCAACCTTTCCATTGTATATTTATTTAACCCAGATGTGTAAATAAAAGTTCATTACAGATCTTGTGTGTAAATCATCTATTATATTGTATATCAGTTTACTAGAATAATCTATCTCCTACTTGGCCAAAGCTTAGTCAGTCAGGTCTGCATATCTCCAAGTCCATGTCCATGGCTCAGATCCCACTTACCAATTCTCAGACCTCATATCTTGTTCTTACCTCTCAGAACACCTTCATTCCAGCCAAGTTTTTCAGTCATTTTTATCTCAGCAAGTCTTTCTATATTCATTTCTATGGTATACACCCTTTTTGGAAGGTCAGCCCAATTTATTTCTACTAGATTCAAGGGAATTTTATTTCAAGAACAAATTCTAGTCTTCTCTACATAACCCTACCCATTATTTGTAAGTCAAGCCAGGGTTAAAACTTGGGGTTCTTCCAATATTTTCCCAAAAGGTTATAATGACAAATGTGTTAATTAAATAAGATTTATGGAAACCCACTAAACGGAGTTTTTCAACATTAGGAATTTTGCCATGTTCTTGGTATCACTGTTGCCTGACATAAAGTAAGTGCTTAACAAACATTAAAACCTTCTTTTTCTTAATTTGGCACAAACACATTGAATCTATACCATAAAATGCTTCCTGTGAATCTCATTTCAACAAAATAATTATTGTATGTTTGCTACATTAGATTCTGTACCAGCCCCTTGGCACAAAAGGAGAAAAACATATAGTCCCTGTCTTGAAGGAGTGGGAGTTGGCAGTAACAATACAGTGCCATTAGGATTACAATAAAAGAAGCACAGGTTTTTATAGGAGTATTTGAGAGAGATAGCCTTAGTTCTTAGGTTGAGGCTACGGAAGACAAGGAGGAACTTACAAGCAAAGAGAAAGGGCTGTTACTTCTAGGGACAAAAAGCATGTGCAAAAGCAAGAGGCAGGAGAGGGTATAAGATGTGGGTAGCAACAAGTAGTTTAATATGGTGGCTTCAGCACACGAAGACAATAAAGACAGAGATAAATCCAGAGAGCAAGGCAACACCATGTCGAAAACTTCAAGACCCATGTAAGAGAGTTTGGGCTTTCTATCTTGAGGGCATTTTGAAAGTTTTTAAAACTGAGAATGGGGATGACATCATGACACTTCAACCCTGGACATATCAGTCTTTTGCAAGGGGACAGAGTAAACATGTCATGTGAGAATGTGGAGAAAGGAGGGAGCATATCATACTGAGTGATTCAGAGATGGGTTACGTGCACGTTGATTTAATTCTCACCTCAGTAGTGTTTTATTTTTTATTTTTTATTAGGTGACCATTTATTTATCAATAATTTTTGCTATATGTGGTCCAAAGTAAGGTGAAGAGTGGAGAGAATCTCTCCCAATGAGAGTGGATTGGAAAGAGGTAAGACCAGAGCCAGCAGAACACGTGAGCAAGCTGTTGGGATGATTATGAACTGGTGGCTGTGGGGAGGAGAAATCGCCCTATAAGGGACTTTATGATTATTTGGATGTTGGTGTGAGGAAAAGGAATGAGTCAAGGCTAATTTTAAAGCTTAGTCTTGGTAAATGGTTGCTTTTAGAGTATATTTAATCTTCACCCACTAAATTCTAAGATCCTAGAGGGCAGGGACTATTTGCTGCATGCTGTACAGAACTCTCCTAGATCAACTTCTAGTGCATGGCTGTGGACTGGCCATCTCAAGTTCAAAAGCAAGATTGTATTTGAAATTCTGCATTTGTTGCCTTCTTCCCTCAGAATTTGCGCAGTTCAATGAGTATCTGGAAGCTGAACTTTAAAAAAATGAATATGAACAGAAAATTGGTTGAGAGAAAGAAAATAGAATACAGCATATGAAAGATGAGCAGCACAGGCTTTCTTTGCCTATGACTGGAATTGAAGAAATGCAGAATGAGGTTTCGGTTCCTTTATTAATGTTATTGTCATTTATTTTGATCTCTTCTAAAATCACTGCACTTATGCAAATTTTGATTTTCATTTAATTATTTATCTTGTATGTGCAAACACTGTTTTAGATACAACAGCAAAAAATTAGCAAACAACTTTTCGGTGTAAGCAATATTCATTCAAAAACATACCAACATCCATGAGAAATGTGAATTATTTTTTCAATGTAATATTATTAGAGGATCAATTTCAGTAGATACCTGGGGAGATGGTGTGCAGAGCAAAACAATAAATGCCACAGAGAAGGTGTTATAAAAGATGCGGTCCTGATTCCATTTAACCAACCTGCAAAATGAAGTTCTGTTTTCTATCCTTTATGCAAGTCAAACTCACTAAAGCCTGTGACACCATAAATGCTTGTGGCCAATATGCAAATTCCTAATATGCTCACACCCTTCTGTTTCTATAAATGGAGATGTTTGCTTATTGAGTCAATTACATTATTTTCCCACCTGTTGATGTTAATCTTATTAATGATTACATATTAATTAAATTTTTGATTTGTTTGCATTACAGATGAATATGCCTACTAACATTTTGAAGAGATTTAGTTAATGAACATTTTGTGTACCAACTTTGAAAATATTTCAAGATTTATAAACACAAGAGTATACTCTCTGCTGCAGAGATGACTAACATACACCAAATTTTTTTAACTTTTTTTTATATTGGAGTATAGTTGATTAGCAATGTTGTGTTAGTTTCAGCTGTACAGCAAAGTGATTCAGTTATACATACACATGTGGCTATTCTTTTTCAAACTGACATGTACACATGGCTATGCTTAAAATGGATAACCAACAAGTACCTACTGTTTAGCACAGGGAAATCTGCTCAATATTATGTAACAAAACCTAAATGGGAAAAGATTTTTTAATCGCTGGTTCTTTTCACAGAACGAGAGCTGGAGCTGGGAACATGGCATCAAAGCATCACATTTCTTGGGCTTCTGGCAACCTGCGTGGCTACTTGACTCCATTTCTCTTTAGGAAAATGAGAGCAAAATTACACATGCGACTTCTGGGTCAGTTGCAAATTAAAAGTCGAGTTCCTGGCCCTAGACTGCTGCTCTCTTTCCTTTAGGCTGGAAAGTCGACTTTGGCCATGGCATGGTTTTGATCACGAAGGTGAGGGCACTGCCTGAACAAGAACAAGATGGAGGAAACCTCCATCTTTAGAAGATTCCACAAGGCAGAGCTGCCCTGCTGGTTGGACTGTTTTTTGAGAGAGAAATACAATTCTATTGTACTCAAGCCATTGTATTTTGGGATTTTCCTTATTTTAGCAACTTAGCCTCTACCTTAGCTAAGACAAATTCTTATCCAGCAATTCCTATGCCAGGAATATATTCTAAAGAAATAATCTTACATTTGAAAAGATAACATGGTTGTGTAACATTTTTTTCTGAGCCTGAAAAGGAGAATAAAATATTTTCATTAATTAAAAACAAAGTTTGCAATTCTAAAGAGAGCCTATTCTAGCAAACACAAGACAAGCAGAACATCACTGCTTTGGGTTCTCAAGATCTGAAAGAACAAGACTTTATCACATTCCAGATAAGTTATCTTAAATTATAAGTTAAGGGCTTCCTAGATGGTGCAGTGGTTAAGAATCCCCCTGCCAATGTAGGGAACATGGGTTTGATCCCTGCTCCAGGAAGATCCCACATGCTGCGGAGCAACAAAGCCCGTGTGCCACAACTATTGAGTCTGTGCTTTAGAACACATGAGCCACAACTATTGAGCCCGTGTGCTGTAACTACTGAAGCCCACGCACCTAGAGCCCGTACTCAACAACAAGAGAAGCCATGGCAATGAGGAGCCCACGCACCACAACGAAGAGTAGCCCCCACTCGCCACAACTAGAGAAAGACCATGTGCAGCAACGAAGACCCAACACAGCCAATAAATAAAGAAATAAATAAATTAATTAAAAAAAGTTATAAGTTAAGATATAGATTATCTCTTTTTAGCTGCAGTTATCCTGTGAAATTTCCCAATTTCACCAATAAGGGACATTGACAAACAAGCATGAGCATATCCTGAGGAAAGATACCAGGAATTATGCCATATGAGAAAAAAAAAAGGAACTGAGAATACTTATCTGAAAGAAGAAATTATGCATAGCTTAATAGATTTGGCTAAATATCAATATATCAGAATTACCTAGTATAATATGAATTTGACATGTTCTGAATAAATCAAGGTAAGAATTAGAGTCAGTGATTGGAAGCTAAAAAAAGTAAAACAAAACCTCACAAATTTCAGCTTTAAGAAAGATTATTTTTTTTCTAACATAAAAGATTATATTATTGAGTTCTACTGGAATGAAGAGCTATCATTAGTGATGTCCAAAAGAAGGCTGAATTTTCACTTGATAGAAAGTATTCAGATAGAAGGATGGTATCTAAGGTCCCTTCCAATCCTGAAAATCTATGATTCTTTGGTGATATGACAGGCAATTTTTCTTCACCAACATCAGTAGCTTGACTTGAAAATCCTGAATGGAAGTTTTTGTTTATGGAATTGTTTTGGCTTTATTTATATAGCAAGAACACAAACTCTGGAGAAGGCTGCTTACTTCCAAATCATAGATCCAATGTTTGGGAAAGTTACTTAATGCTCTGTAAGGCTTGGTTTTTCCATTTCCAAAATGAAGTTGATGATAATGTCTAGTGCCTAGATTTTTACATGTGTTAAACAGAAAAAGTCAACAGCTTTGCACAGTTTTGTATAAAGAAAATCATGAAATGTTAGGTGGCATTATTAATACCCTAGATAATTAAATCTTTCTCTGTGTGCTTTATTTTTACATTGAAACATCATGCAAATAGTCTATTTGCAAAATAGCTATTCATTTTATAAAAGATATTAATTTTAGAGCACTTTTTCAGTTCACAGCAAAATGGAAAGGAAAGTACAGAGATTTCCTGTATAGCCCCTGTCCCCACACATGCATAGCCTTCCCCATTATCAACAACCCCCCCCCCACTAGAGTGTTACATTTGTTACAACTGACATATTAGTATCATCCAAAGTCCATACTTTACATAGTGTCCACTCTTAGTGTGGTATATTCTATGGGTTTGAACAAATGTAATGACATATATTCATCCTTTCAATATCATATGGAGTATTTCCACTGCCCTAAAAATCCTCTTTGCTGCACTTATTCATTTTTTCCTTCCTTCAATCCCTAGTAATCACTGACCGTTTTACTGTCTTCCTAGTTTTGCCTTTTCCAGAAGGTCATGTAGTTGGAATCATACAGTAAGTAGACTTTCAGATTGGCTGAATAACTCATACAGTATGAGTTATTTTACTTAGTAACTTACAAGTTATTTATAACTAACAAGTTATGTTATTTTAGTTAGTAAAATTTTTTACTTTTTGAAAGTAAAATTTTTTAGTTTTTACTTAGTAACTAAATAAAATATTTTACTAAGTAAAATACTGTAAGTTATTTTACTTATTAATTTGCATTTAAGTTTCCTCTATGCCTTTTCATGGCTTGGGAGCATGTTTCTTTTTAGTGCTGATGGTCTGGATGTTCCAAAGTTTATTTATCCTTTCATCTGCTGAAGGGCATCTTTGTTGCTTACAAATTTTGGCAATTGTGGATAAATCAGCTATAAACACCCACTTTTTCAGCTTATAAGAGTCATCCTATTTCCTCTTCACTTTTATTCCTTTTCCTCTTTATGGTCACAGAGCAAAACATGAGAACTTTATTACATTTTTATTTCTATCATCATTCATTCACTCTATTTTTTTAAATGTATTGCCCCGTAGATCTGCAAGAAAACCAAAAGCTCTGCTTAGCTTCTCAGCTTCTATAGGGAAAAAAAAAAGCAACATTTTTTGGGGAAATGGACAATGTTAGGTGAAAGCAGCCCCAAATGCTAGGTTTCCCTCTCTGTATTTCCTTCTTCTAAATGATCTTGACCATATGGTTCTTCACTTTATTATTGGCTCTCCAGTGCTTTCAGGCAAAACTATTCAAATATAAAATTTGTCTAGACTTTCTCTTTGTCTCCATGAGGAGGATGGGGTTGAATAATTTGCTCTGCCTCTGCTGGACACTGAAGTTGAGGAATGCATATTTTTATTGCAAAACTCAAGTCAATATTCCCTTATCTTTTTACTAAAGTTCTTGGGAAAATTTCCAACCACAGTTATAATAGCAGCAAAGTTTTACACTTTTGAAACTTGCAAGGCTGATAAGAGTTCACATGTGTTTAGTGACTTAATGCTTTCAAGGTACTTTTACATGTAGCATCACTCTGATGCTCACAGCAGCACATCTACAGCAGGCCAGACATTATAGTCTTCCCTTTTTAGATTTAGAATTGGAGATAATGGGATATTAAGTGACTTGCTCAAGGTCACACATCTTAACAAACTTAGAAGTACTATAATAGAATATTCAGTCTTAATTCGCAATGGAATTCCCTCTTCACTTCTGCCAATTCATCCATGAACACACAGAAAAGACCCACTGAGAACAAACAAAACAGAGAATTAATAGGAAAAAAGTGATAAACACCTACCATGTGGGTGTTTTTAAAACATTTATCCTCTTTGCTACAATTATAAAAGCAATTATATTTACCTATGAATATTTTTAGCATATTTTATTCAATAAATGTACTCGTATAATTTACTTAATGAATTGTTAGCAGCAGAATTGCTACTTGCAAAGGAGTAATCCGAATGTTTCTTTCAGATTAAAATTGTAAAAATTAATCCCTATTAAATTACTTTAACACTTACAACCTATTTTTAGCAATCTAGTCTCTTAATATAGATAGAACTCACGGTAGAACTCTATAGTATACAGTTCAAGGTAGATATTTTATAAGTACATGTAAGTAGAAGGTGTAAAATTAAAATTCACTTTAACGTTTCAATGTGTAAAAAATGCCATTAGCACTTATATGGCTTTTCTGATAGAAGTAGCTACAAATAATATGATAATAATAGTTAATGCTTACTGAACACATAGTACTAGGCACAGTTCTGAATACCTTAATCATATAAGCATATATAATCCTCTCATATGTACTGTGGAAGGTAATATTAATATTCCCATTGGACAGGTGAGAAAATGCAGGCACATCCTGGTTTAGTAACTTGCCCGAGTAACACAGGTAACCAATGCACAGCTAGGATACAAGCCCTAGCAGTTTGACTTTAGAGATTAAACTTTTAACCATTATATTAAGCCCCTACATACAACTGTTCAAAGAAATAACAATATGCTATAAATGTTGTTTCATAGCCTTATACTGTCATGTAACAATGTATTTTGATCACATTTCCATAGCATCAAAGGACTCTTTGTCATTAGGACTTCTTCACAGTTCCTCAAAAGAACCTCAGTACTTCTTGCCTCAAGGCTTTTGCACACAATATTCACTGCCAGGAATGCTATTTTGTACCCAGTTACAGAATATAAATTGTCTGGCAAAGAGATAATGAAGAATCATTTGGATTCAAAACTCAAAATTCTTTAATTTATTGACTAAACCAATCAAACTATTTGCTTAGTCACATGAAGGTAAATTTTACTCAAATTTGGTTTTTAGTGTGTAGATTTAGCAATATCGTTTTATCCATCTGATCTCAAACAATCTATGTGAAGGCATGCTCTTGAAAAATGGAAATCTCTCCATTCTCATCCATTCTTTTCATAATAGATAGAATAAATTTTTTAAAAAAATCTTTTCAGATCTGCGGCCTCATAAACTAAAAGATGCCTTGTTATAAATGTTCTGATTTGAACCAAAGAGGAGAGCCATAATGGTTAAATATTTTCATTCTTTTTAAATATAGTATTGCATAAGAAACTAAAACCGTATTTTATTTGATTATCATATGATCTCATGTATCATTGTGAGAACTCTTTTCTTTTTAAAGAAAATGATTTCAATATTAAAATTAATATAGAAAGTGTTAGAAGTATATTAATGTCGTTACAATATTGTATTAAGAAATTAAATACATTAATTTGGAGCATAACATACCCTGGTATGTCTTGTGAAAGATACAATAGATGTAGAAAAATAGCAAAAGGTGCCTTTTACACCACTAAGCCATATTTAATGAACTCACTTCACATATATTGTTAGATGAATTACTGGTGTCGTGAGCTCTTTAGAACTACAATGGACTGTTCTAAGATATGACATATTCATATATACAGAGTCTAATTTAAGATTTGGTATTTTAATGTAGCAACTGTCTTTTACTAATGATTTCTACATACATAGTCTAGGTTTTTCAAAAAGTTAAGTGCACACTTCTTAACTCTGGTTCAAGATGGCAATATAGGAAGCTCCTGAATTTCCCTGCTCCCATGGGTTGCACCGTGTGTGTAGCCACATATAAAATAATTTCCTCTGAGAGAAATCCAGAAACTTGCTAAGTGATTCCTGCACATCGGGCGATTAGGAAAACACCCACACATCAAAGTGGGTAGGAAACACTGAGACACACTCTCACTATAAACCCCACTCCCAGCACAGAACCATACAGTCTGGAGGGAACCCCCAACTCCCACATGAGTTCCCTGAGGAGTGAAGGGTTTGGACCACACATCCAACACCTCAGCTTTTAAGGCTCCCACCTGAGGGACAGGCACACAAAACATCTAACCTTGAAAGCCAATGAGGCTTGCACTCATGAGTCCCACAGGACTAAGACAAACAGGCAGTTCTTAGCCAACCTGTGAGCACTGGCTGCTGACTTTCCCTCCAGGGCTCAATGAAGATACAACAGCAAAGACACCCTTCCCCCAGTTTCCCTGGAATGTGTTTGACCCTGTATTTTACAAACTGATGCCTGAGATTCAGTCTTCTAAATAGCATCCATCTAGGTGCTTATTATATCCTCCCCAGGGCTCAGGGGAGCTGATGGGCATTTCCCATGCTTTCTCCCTCTGGCTCACTCTAACAATAAATCCAAGGTACCACTATTTCCTTGGAAAGAACTTGTCCACATATCTAACACCCCAATTATTATGGCTGCCATTTGAGAGTGGGGCCACCAAATCACCTAGTTCTGACAGCCAGTGGGACTTGGATTCATGAGTCCCACAGGGCTACAGCAAACAAAGGAGCAGTTCCTAAGGAGCAAGTGAGCACTCTTTACAGCTATCTACCAGTGCTAATTGCAGAGGAAGCAGACAAAAATGCCTGTTTCCCAGTCTTTACCCAGAAGGAGTTTGACTGCATATTTTATAAGCTTCTACCTGAGTATCCAGCTTCCAGTTATCACACATCTAGGTACTGACTGTGATGATCCTTGAGGCTGAAAGAGCCAGTGGACCTTTTCCCACCTTCTCACACCTTCAAGTACTTGAAGCCACTAAGAACAAAGGTGGCAATTTGGATTATCACAAAGGTTTGAGCAACCAGGAGTTCAGGTGGGTTGACTGAAGAAGTTCATCTCTACATAAGACCACTCTGTAAAGACTGGAAGAGATTGCTGTTTTATCTAACGTGCAGAAACCAACACATTAGCTGAGTCAAGGAAAATGAAGAAACAGAGGAATACGTTCCAATAAAAGAACAAGATAAATCTCCACAAAACTATCTTAATAAAATGTAGCAAAATGGCAATAGTTATGTCCACACCTACCACTAATTACTTTAAGTATAAATGAACTAAATTTTCCATTTAAAAGACATAGAGTGGCTGAAAGGGTAAAAAACAAACAAATAAACAAAAACAAGACCCAACTGTATTCTGCCTACAAGAGACTCTCCAACTTTAAGGATACATATAGACTGAAAGTGAAGAGATAGCTTAAGAGAGAAAGGAAACCAAAAGAAAACTGGGTAGCTAAATTTTATCAGATAAAATAGCTTTAAGCCAAAAATTGTAACAAGAGACAAAGAAGGTCATTATATAAAGGTAAAGGGATTGATTCACCAAGAGGATATAACAATTGCAAATATTTATGCACCCAACACTGGAGTGCCTAAAAATATAAAGCAAATACTAATAGATCTGAAGGGCAAAATAGACAGTAACACAGCAACAGTAAGGGACTTCAGTACCACACTTTCAACAATGAACACATCATCCAAACAGAGACTCAATGAGGAAACATAGGACTTAAACTACACATTAGACTAAATGGACTTGACAGACCTATACAGAAGATTCCATCCAGCGGCAGCAGAACACACATTCTTTTCAAGACCACATGGAACATTCTTCAGGATAGATCATATGTTAGGCCACAAAAAAAAAACCTTAACAAATTTTTTAAAAATTGAAATCATATCAAGCACCTTTTCCTACCACAACAATATGAAAGCAGAAATCAATTACAAGAAGAAAACTAGAAAATTCACAAATAAGTGGAACTAAAACAACATGCTTCTGAACAGCTAATGGATCACAAAAGAAAACAAAAGAGAAATCCAAAATTATCTTGTGACAAATGAAAATGGAAATACAACATACCAAAACTTATGGATTGCAGCAAAAGCAGGTCAAGAGAAATTTATAGTAATAAACACATTAAGACAAAAGGAAGATCTCAAGTAATTAATCTAACATTACACCTCAAGGTACTAGAAAAAGAAGAACAAAATAAGTCCAAAGTTAGTAAGGGGGAAAGTAACAAATACCAAAACAGAAACAAATGAAATAGAGACTAAAAGACAACAGGAAGTATCAATAAAACTAAGAGCTTTTCTTTTTTTTTTGAAAACACAAATTGACAAACCTTTCACAAGACTAATGAAGAAGAAAGAAAAGACTTAAATAAGTAATCAGAAATGAAAAGAGGAGACATTACAACTGACAACAAAGAAATAGTAACGATCATGAGAAACTACTGTGGAAAATTATACACCAACAAATTAAAAAACTTTGAAGAAATGGATATATTCCTGAAAACATACAACTTACCAAGACTAAACCATGAAGAAACAGAAAATCTAAACAGATAAATTAGTAGTAAGAAGACTGAATTAATAATAAAAATCTTTCCAATAAACAAAAGTCCAAGAGCAGATGGCCTCACTGATAAATTCTACCAAACAGTTAAACAATCAAAACCAATCATTTTCAAACTCTTCCAAAAAACAGAAGAGGAGACAACAGTTTCAAACTCAATTTAGGAGGCCAGCATTACCCTTATGCCAAAACCAGAAAAGGACACTACAAGGAAGGAAAAATACAGGCCAATATCCCTGATAAACACAGATGCAAAAATGCTTAACAAAATATGAGCAACACAAATTCAATAACACATTAAAAGGATTATATACCATTGTCAATTGGGATTCATTCTAAAGATGCAAGGAAGTCTCAATATATGGAAATCCATAGGTGTGACATACCACATAAACAAAATGAAGGGTAAAAAAATCACATGATCATCTGAATAGATGCAGAAAAAGCATTTGAAAAATTCAACACCCATTCATGATAAAAACTCTCAATAACATAGGCCATATATGTCATAATAACATAATAAGAGCCACATATCACAAACCCACAGCTAACATCATACTCAATGGTAAAAAGCTAAAAGTTTTTCCTCCAAGGCTAGGAACAAGACAAAGATGCTTACTTTTTCTGCTTCTACTTACTATAGTGCTGGAAGTCCTAGCCATAGCAATTAGGCAAGAAAAAGAAATACAACTTATCCAAATTGGAAAAGAGGAAGTAAAATTGTCTGTTGCAGATGGTATGATACTATATATACAAAATCTTAAAGATGCAACCAAAAACTATTAGTACTAATAAATGAATTCAGTAAAGTTGCAGGATAAAAATAAAAATACAAAAATCATCTGTATTTCTATAAACAAACAATGAACCATCAGAAAGAGAAATTAAGAAAATAATCCCATTTATGATAGCATCAAAAAGAATAAAACACTTGGGAATCAACTTAAACATGTAGGTAAAAAGTCTATATACTGAAAATTATGAGACATTCATGAAAGAAACTGAAGAGGACACAAATAAATGAAAAGCTACTCCATGTTGATAGACTGGCAGAGTTAATATTGTTAAAACGTTAATACTACCCAAAGTGATCTGCAGATTCAATGCAATCCCTGTCAAACTTCTATTGGCATTTTCACAGAAATAGAAGAAACAATTTAAAATTTGTGTGTAACCATAAGAGACCCTGCATAACCAAAGCAAACTTGAGAGACAAGAACAATGTTGGGGGCACTCCACTTCCTACTCCTTTTGTAGCTTTCTCCATTTCAACTAAAGGCAGCTCCTTGTTTCCAGTTACTATTCATGTGTTGACTTAAAAGAAATGCAAAATGTGAGAGTTGTGAGTTGAGTTTATTTGGGGCAAAATTAGGACTGCAGTCTGGGAGACAGCATCCCAGATAGCTCTGAAAAACTGTTCCAAAGAGGCAGGGGGAAGATTAGTATACATATATATATTCTTGGTAAAGGAGAAGTACATGAAATCAAACATTTTTTTGTAGGGGGTTTCTGCTAGTCACGAGGAGCAGACGTCACCATGTAGGGATTTAGTGCTTTTCTAGATATGAAGAGATTCAAGGGTTCGGCTCATAAAATCAGCTCCTGAAAATATCTAACTATCTGAAGACCTGTTCTGCCCATCCTCCAAAGCACAGAGTGCCTCATTCCTGGTCTCCACCCAGAATTCCCTTCAGGGGATGTGGAAGATCAGTAGCCACAGCAACACAAAGTGATTTAATTCTTGTACAGGCAGATGGCAAGTTCCAATTTATAGTTGACACAGGTCACAGACCTTTGAGTCACACTTGCTCTTCTTTTCCTCCTATCTGATCTCCAATCTTTCAATAAATTCCATAAGTTCTATCTTCAGAATATTTCCAGAACCCACGCTCCTCAGTGCTGCATTGTTGCTCCTGTTAAAATATGTTTGATCATTCCTCTGCAGTGATCAAAACCCTTCAATAGTTTGTCATCTATTATAAGAAAATATCAATCATTGTAAGGACCTACACAATCTGTCTGCTTTTCTCACAATCTCCTATGACTCCCCACTCCTCACCTTGTGACTTCATGTCCTGTCTTTTCATCTTGCCCACTCTGATCCTAGCCTGGTGACATTCCATGAAAAGATTAATATCCAAAATATACAAACAGCTCATGCAGCTCAATATCAAAAGAAACAAATAACCCAATGAAAAAATGATCAGAAGATCTAAATAGACATTTTTTCCAAGGAAGACATACAGATGGTTAAAAAGCACACGAAAAGATGCTCAAGATGCTCAACATCGCTAATTATTAGAGAAATGCAAATCAAAACTACAATGAAGTATCACCTCACACCAGTCAGAATGGCTATTATCAAAAAATAAAAATAATAAATGCTGGAGAAGGTGTGGAGAAAAGGGAACCCTCCTACACTGTTGGGACAAATGTAAACTGGCAGAGCCACTATGGAGAACAGTATGGACGTTCCTTAAAAAACTAAAAATAGAACTACCATATGACCCAGCAACCCCACTCCTTGGCATATACCCAAAGAAAAGCATAATTTGAGAAGATACATGCACCCCAATGTTCATTTGCAGCACTATTTATAAGAGCCAGGACATGGAAGAAACCTAAATGACCATCAACAGAGGAATGGATAAAGAAGATGTGGTGCATATATACAAGAGAATATATTACTCAGCCATAAAGAGGAACAAAATAATGCCATTTGTAGCAACATGGATAGCCCTAGAGATTGTCATACTGAGTGAAGTAAGTCAGATATAGAAAGACAAATATATAATATCGCTTATATGTGGAATCAAAGAAAGGGTACAAATGAACTTATTTACAAAACACAAGTAGAGTCATAGATGTAGATAAGAAATTTATGGTTACCAATGGATGGGGGAGGGATAATTTGGGTGATTGGAATTGACATATACACACTACTATATATAAATTAGTTAACTAATAAGGACCTACTATATAGCACAGAGAACTCTACTCAATACTCTGTAATAAACTAAATGAGAAAATAATCTAAAAGAGAGAGGATATATGTATATGTGTAACTGGTTCACTTTGTTGTACATCTGAAAGTAACACAACATTGTAATTCACCTATACCCCAACAAAAGTTTAAAAAAAAAAAAAAAGAGCATGCTCCCACCCAGAGTCTCCATGCTTGCTCTCTCCTCTGCCTAAATGTCTTCTCCTAGATGTCTGCATGTCTTGCTTCAGGTCTGTACTCTTGTGTCTCCTTTTTTGTCAGAACCCCTCTGACCCCATAAAATTGCTGTCTTCCCACTTCCTATTTCCCTCTTTTTCTACACTCTTCTTTTAGCATTTCTCACTATCTAACATGCAACCATAACTTATTCAGTTTACAAGGATTTCTGATTGTTTTAACCACTAATATATTCCTAGCACTGAGGATTTGGCACATGGTACATACAAAATAAATATTTGTTGAATAAAATGTCATATTAGAAATACTGAGACTTTTTTTAAAGTATGGGATCATTTCTTGAAAATTTTAGAAAAGGTTTGAAAGGATGAGTTCCATTTGAACTGAGATTAGATGATGAGATCCTGGGAAATAATATGTAACAAGAATGTTGTCACTCAACTTCACTGGAACATAGAAGGCATGAAAAGAAGACCAAGAAGGTAATTTGGGGCATGCAAGATAAGCAAACAGCCTGTTTGGGTCCTTGAAGTGAGCAAGGTAGCTCTTTTCTTCCTTGAACAAACAGGCAGATCCTTGGCAAGTTGCATTTAGATATGAAACCTGCCCTAGGAAGTTAGGTGCAGTAGGTGTAATATCATCCCCTTCCAAGATTTTGCTTGGCGACAGTCTTTCTGCTTATCTGACCTGGCTGAGGGAAAATTGAATCAACAAACCTCATTTCTGAGATGGACCAAGTAATTTTTCATGCATATTTAGGGAATTTAAACTTCTGGTCCAGAATTTTCAAACTGTACACTATTCTAAATAAGCCAGCAAAGAATTATAATCACATAAAAATAAAATGTGTTTTTTTCAAAGGGATTTTATACGTAAATATTTCACTAGAATTGCTCTTCTATACTTAGTGCCTGAATTTGAGTTTGGGAAAAGCAGTCAGTCAACTAATGTAATGAGATTTAAGAGGAAATAGTCAAGCAAGAAATTCGTCTCATGAGCAACAGTCTGTGCCTGTTTATTTCTCCCTGGCTCAAAAAAGCAAAATTGTAGCCTTAATTCTCCAGGTCCCCTAAAGGCATTCCTTCTAACAAGATTATTTTTCCTTTGCATTCATCTTTCTTAGCTGTTATGAAATCAGGGACCCTAGCTTCCATTGCTTCCTGAATTTGACCACTCTCACCATTTTTTAAAAAGCAGAGATAAATAATGAATCATAAAAACATAACTAATGTCGAAAGCAAATGCTGGTAAGATGGCCAAGTAAAATGAGAATAGCAGGTGCTTCAAAATAGCACTTCAGGGCTACATATGTGATTAGCTGAGAGTGTTTTATTTATTTGAGAATAAAATTCATCAAAAAGTAATTTACCTGTCATATACTGTAGATCATTAGATTAACATTAACTCCCATAATTAAAGATATAAATTATTATTATTGTAAAGTAATTAAATATTTATTGAGCACCTACTACATGCCAGGTACTTTATATGAATTATCTGATGTATTCCCCACAACAGGCTCTCTAAGATAGGGCATAGTATAACCCCTAATTGACAGATGAAGGAAGCGAGGCAAAACGATGTTAAGTTGCTTACTCTAAGGTCACAAAGCAAATGAAGTGGCAGAACCAGAATTTAAACAAAGGCCATCTGATAGAAGCAATCTGATTACATGCTTTTAACCATTCTATGATTCTGCCTGCCTTCTGTAATATACATTTTCTTCAGTTATTAAAAAACAAAAGTGAGAGCTAGCATTAATTAAGCACCTATACGTCAGATACTTTGCATTATTCCCTCTAATCTTTGCAACAGTCATACAAATTAGACGTTCCTCAGGGAAGGGAAGAAAGTCTTAGAGAGCTCAATTTACTTGTCCAAGGTCCTTCTCACTCCAGAGACCAGAGCCCTTTCTTCCTTAAAAAAAAAAAAAAAAATTGGAAAATTGTCACTAGGTCAGTAATATTCAGAAAGCATGCCTCTGCAATATCACAAAACTCATTGTACTTAGTAAAACCATGGTCAAATTAAGAGAGTGAAAAATAACACATTCAATTATCTCTTTCATTTTTCATGTCCAGCTCAAATGCCAGTTCCTTTCTGAAGCATTCCTCAATTCCCTGATTCCCAAACCTAACTTATATTTCAATTCAGTTAAAGAGAAACAAGTCTAACAGATTGGGGAACAGATGTGTGAATTGTTAAACCACTGTTGCCTACAGTGGGAGTCAGACCTATTATACCCACTATTTGTAAAACCCCTGCCCCTTAATTTCTGATTCTCATGACACATATTCTGCTCTGTAGCAGCATTATCATTACACTTATATTATCCTCTCTTCTAGATGATGAGAAATTAAGAGCAAAGTCTGTTTTATTCTCATTTTCTTTTTTATCTTTTACAGTATTCGGTACAGTGTCTGGCATATTACACATGCTTGATAATAGTCATAATCTTGATTCTAATGAGGAATTCAATTACTTGATTAATATTTAATTTAATAATCTTTCAATGCCTAAAATAAATAACACCAATCTCTGATTGGATGGCTGAGAATAATTTCTGGATACTTCCAATGACTTTCTTATGATTTCGTGAAAGAAAAGAAAAAAGCTTTAGAGATGAAGTGACAGAATTGCAAAATATTACATATGCCATAGCCCAATGAGGGCATGAGGTGAATCCTTGCTCTGATCTCTACCTTGCTCTGAAGTTATCTGTGCACACACCATGGATAAGAATTAGGCTAGCTTGTCTCAGGAACAGTTGTGTGACTGAAGAGTACAGGAGAAGGGGGGAGGGTAGCAGATGAGCTTAGTTTAGCTCTAGGATAAGGAGAGTGGAATTTATTCTAATTACAATAGGAAGCAGGTGGAGGGTTTAAGCAGTGAGATTTATACTTTAAAAGGATTTCAGCCTTAAAAAAGAAGAAAATTCTTCCATTTGTGAACATGGATGAACTTGGAAGACATTATGCTAAGTGAAATAATCCAGACACAAAGATAAATACTGATCTTGAAAGGGAGCAGGACCCAATGGTCCTTGCCTCACCCTGCATGTCCTCAGCCTGCCTTTTGTCTGTGAGAAAACTTTAGCCAAAGAGTAAGTTTAATCAGAGAAGTGAGAAAACGCAGAAACAAAGGAAAACAGTCAAAGGAGACCAAATAATAAGAATAATAATAATTAGTCATTAAGTATAGTCAAGGACCTTTAGTTCCTTTTCAGAGGCTATAGATAATATTCTGAGCCACATCCTACGAGCAGTTTTGTAGATACTGAAATCCCCACCAGGTGGAGAAGTTGAATACATGATGACCAGATTAGCCATGATATAAACTGCCCCAATTCTAAGAACTGGCCTTAGGAAATGGGAACAAACCAGCCCTGGAACTGAAGATTAACTGTACTGAAAACGATCAAGATGATGTTGGTCAGACCACTGATGACCAATTTCAAGATGACTGTCAAGTTGACTATGCTCTTTCTGCATGTAGCCTCCTCCCTCCAACTGTAAAAGCTCTTGCCCACTGGTTGTTGGTGGGGGGGAGTCGGCCTTAGGACAAGAGCCTACCCTCCCCCTCCCCCCAGTTGCTGGCATCCAAATTAAAGCAAACTTTCCTTTCCACCAACCTTGCCTCTTTATTGGCTTTAGAGCCATGAGCAGCCAGACCCCACTTTCAGTAACAATCTCACTTACACGTGGAATTCAAAATAGTCAAATATACAGAAGCAGAGAATGGGGGTTGCTCGTGGCGGGAGGAGAGGCAAATAAAGAGAAGCATCAGAGGGCACAAGGTTTCAGTTATGCAAGAGGAATAAATTCTGGAGATCCAATGTACAGCATGGTGACTATGGTTAATGAGTGTATTACACACTTGAAATTTGCTAAGAGGGTTGATCTTATTCTGGAAAGAAGGAAGGAAGGAAAAAAGGAAAGAGGAAAATGGCAACTATGTGAGGTGAGGGATATATTAATTAGCTTCATTTTGGTGATCATTTCACAGTATATACAATATATCAAAGTATCAAGTTGTACAACTTACATACAATTCCTATTTGTCAATTATAACTCAATAAAGCTGAAAATAACAACAACAACAACAAAAATAAAAAGGATTTCTTTGGCTACTACATAGAGAATGTCCTTAAACGACAAGCTCTGGAAGGAAGAGAGTGGTGGAAGAGGGCAGGGGCTGCAGTCCACCTGGTTAATGATGTTCTCTCTGACCAGGGCTGAAGCTGTGGATATGGTGAGGGATGGTCAGATTCAGACTTGCCAGTTCATTTGCTGCATGTGTGAGTGAAAAACATGAGATTTAAATGCAGGTTTATCTTACTTTAAAGTTTATAGCGTTTCCATGTCTCCATATCCTCTTCCTTGGTAGTTTATTATTAACTCTTATGAAAAGACAATGTAAAACATTTAAGCCTAGTGTTTCTTCTGCCTACTTCATTGCTTTATGATTTACCATTCTTATCTCCCTAAACTCTAAATACAGTTTTAGAGAGTGTGAATATTCATTTAAAAAAAAACATGGATGCATGGAAATTAACAGGTATCCTGAGAAATGATCTCTTTCAGATTTGACTCTGGCAATGTAAATACGTATACAGAGTGAATGAGCCAATTACTTTTAAACAAGACAGAAAGTATGCAACCTGTTTCTTTTCTTCATATTAAAAACTTACAGCATTCCATGTACACACTGCTATATTTAAAATGGATAACCAACAAGGACCTATTGTGTAACACAGGGAACTCTGCTTAATATTATGTAACAACCTAAACGGGAAAATAATTTGAAAAAGAATAGATACATGTATATGTATAACTGAATCACTTTGCTGTACACCTGAAACCATTACAACGTTGTTAATCAACTATACTCCAATATAAAATAAAAAGTTAAAAAATAATAACTTGCAGCATTTCAGACTTCTCTCTCATTGCAAATTAATATAATCACAAAAGAATTTTGAACATCATTTCAAGAAACATTTGTTTACCACCATGCTTTTCCAAAAAATTATAATAAAGATAATAGCTTGAATAAATGTCTTAAATATTCTTTTATCTTTGAGAAAGTGTAAACTTTAAAAATATATAGATGAGGAAATATGAACTTTGTTCTAGAAAATTGTGAATGGTAGAGCTCCAGAAATTAGACTTTTATTGGTAGAGAACTGCAAAGTCCATTAATAACATGAATTTATTAAACAGGAATTGTGATATTAAAAATGTGCTGGTGCCTGGGCCCCGCTTCCAGAGACTCTGATTCAATTGGATTGAGCTGAAGCCCATGCATCAGTATTTTAAATTGTTTTCCTCAGATTATTAATTAATTAATTTATTTATTTATTGGCTGTGTTGGGTCTTTGTTGCTGCATGTAGGCTTTCTCTAGTTGTGGTGAGTAGAGGCTACTCTTCTTTGCGGTGCATGGGCTTCTCATTGCAGTGGTTTCTCTTGCTGGGGAGCACATAGGCTTCAGCAGTTGTGGCACATAGGCTCAATATCTGTGGCTCATGCGCTCTAGAGCGTAGGCTCAGTGGTTGTGTCATGGGCTTAGTTGCTCTGCGGCATGAGGGATCTTCTCCTACTAGGGACTGAACCCGTGTCCGCTGCATTGGCAGGTAGATTCTTAACCACTGCGGCATCAGGGAAGTCCACCTCAGATAATTTTAATGTACAAACAGGGTTGAGAACAGGGTTTTAAGGAGAAAGAAAGTATTGTTTCTAGTTTTTCTATAATATCTTAGAACAGAAACCCATCCCCATTTTCCAAGTTAAAAGAGCTCTCCTACTCTGGCAAAATCAGGAAGGAAGTGCCATACATGAAAAATGCAAAGCTTTTGTGTGTGTGGGCGGGGGGAGGGAGGTAACACACATGCCTGCACACACATGGTGGTGAACGGAAAGAGAATTTTTAGAACTCTACGGCCAGGTGGAGCATACATTTTTCAGAAGTAAGGTGTAATCTCTGTCACACATCAGGGGGAAAGAATGTAATTAAGAGTTAGCACAGGTCTTTACAAAGCAATACCTGATGGTTTAAAAAAGAGGAAGCTTGTGAAAAGACTGTGTACCAGACTTCCTTACATTTCTATTTCAGGCCCTTACTCCATTTTTTTTTTTTTTTTTGATATTTACTAAAGGTGGAGTTTTTAGTCACATTAAGAGGGCTTCCCCCAAGTTTTTCACCAACTTTACTAGTCTTGTCCCTAGGCCATGCTGTCTTATTAGCTAATAACTAAAACTTATTAATAAATTGAATTCAATTTAACAAGGAATTAGTTAAGACCTACTCTACAAAATCAAATCAAATGTAAACCACACAGGGGCAGTTTCCTCTAAACATGATGACCAACTTCATGGGCAATGAACTGGTAGTAAGTTCTCTATCCATGCGTGGCCCAAAATGGACTGCAGCACCTGGGAAGGCTGGCTGCAGATATTCTGAGTGTAAGAGACCTCTTAGTAGTCCCCAGAGACCTGTTTCTTCTGCTTTATAATAGACGCAAAGTAGTTGATTGTTTTAAGTTTTTGGTCCAGAAGTCTTTTCAGGTACCACCCAGAAGAGCAAAAAATCCAGAAAACATGGAAAGTCGAGAACAAAGAATGGAATCAGGCCTTGTGGAGCAAAGGGGAATGAAAATAAGAATAAAATTAACTTTTGTAACAGAAATAGGATGACTCTTAGTTAAGAAATTTTATTTTTATAGTGAAACTCTTGTGATGGAGTCTTCTCAAGATATGAAATGAAAGTGTGTCATCATTTATGGATTCATTCATTCTACAATTATTTACTGAACACCTTCTAGTATCAGGAAGTGGTTTATGAACTCTGAAAATAATAATCAAAATAGACACAAACCCTTGCTTTCTACAACTTTTATTTAAGTAAGAGGATACAAACAGAAAACAGCCAAGTAAACAAGTATCTACATAGTTAGAAGACAATAAATACTATGAGAAAAAAACAAGTACAAGATAAGTGTAATGGGGGCATGAATTGCAACTTTTTAAACAGGGTGATGAAGAAAAGCCTCTCTGAGAAGGTAACAGTCCGGCAAAGACTTGAAGTTTTTAAGGAAGTGAGGTTATGCACACATTTAAGGAAGTGGGCCTGAGGGGAGATAAATTTTTGAGATGAGAGAATAATGGTACTTTTATGCTTATAGGAAAGATCTCACAGAGAAAGAAAACTATAATAATGAAAAAGAGAGAGTGGGAAGAATCATTGGAACATTGATCAGTGAAACAGGAAGTGATCTAGTGAACACGTGAAGGGATGTTTCAGAGAAGAATATGGACTTTGCTTGTATAAGAGATGGAAAAGCAGAGGACCATAGCATTTTTCTATCACACTGGAATGTCACACACTGGAAAGCCCATTCCTCAAAATGTATACAACAGCAGTGTTAATTTCCATCTCTTGCATTTTTCTTCTCTTAAAGTGAACATTTTAGCTCACAACAGATTGAGGCCACTGATTATTTGGGTGGAGAGTGAGAAGATGTTTAACAACGGTAAGACTCAGGCTCACATGCAGAGGCATATTGAGAACAGAGTAAATGTCCTAACACCATTCATCTCTATATCCCAAGCTTTAGTGTTTCTTACCAACTGCTCTTGGAAATGGAGTGGCTCATTGTAACCCACACTATAGGGGCTGTGTGTTGGAGCAAGAGACTATCCACACTGCTTCAGAGCTGCTGCTACAGTGGTTTTCTTTGTTGCTGAGAAGCAGATGCTCCGTGTCTCTGGTTGGAGCAGTAAAATCAATATGTTATCAAACATAAGTTTGTATGCCCAATGCATAGTGAGGCCAAACAAACCAAAGCATCGCAGTTTGGAGCAGAGAAAGGTTTATTGCAAGGCCATGCAAGGAGATGGGTCTCTCACGCCCCCCAAACCCCAAACTCCCCGAAGGATTTCAGTAAAGCACTTTTAAAGGCAAGGTGAGGGAGGGACATGGTTGGTTGTTGCAAACTTCTTGGTGTAGGAATCCTTCGTTCTTGCAGCTGTCCATGTAGTTCAGGTCACCATGTTCCTAGAAACCTCCAGCAAGAAAAATGTTATTCTCTGTTCTGCAACTTTTTACCTCCATATAAATGGAAAAGTATTATACCCTTAAAGGTCAGATCCTTAAGAATGGGCTGTCCTGTATATTTCAGGCTATAGGAAACATTCTTAACTAGAAGCAAAAGTGACAGAATACAAAGGTTAAAGTAAAAGAAACATCTAAAATGGAGTCAGATTTGTTCTTCCCTATTACAGATACAGTGGTTTATGGCGCTCCGGGTGCTGACAAGTGTGGGTAAACATGCCTCATGAAGACCCTTCCTTCACACCGTCCCCGGCTCCTGCTTCCTATCATGGCCAGCCCATTTCAATACTCAAGATCGGGCTCTCCTATCAAGTCATTTTTGCCTTTGACACAATGAGTCTGAGAAACAAATTCACATGAATTCATTAGCGTACCCTAATAGGCTAACCTTATCAAATAGCATTGCTTTATCAACAAAAAAGTTCAATTTAACAGTGAAAAGGAGCAGCTGAATGGAAGTACTGGCAGCAGTTCTTAGAGAGAGATATCCTGGAGAATCTCTCAGGTCTGGCTATATCTAGCAACATATTTGCTCTGCCCACTGCATTTTATTTTATTTCCTTACAATCTATTTAGTTATATACAAATAATATTCAATTCATCAGATCAGCAAATGGTTATTGACTGGGTATCCAGAACCATGCTTAATTCTTCGTACAGGCTGCCCTCAAGGAGCTGCAGCCTAGCTGGAGAGACAAAGCAACATGGCTGCTATTCCTTCAGTAGGGCAAGTACCATCAAAAACACATGTCCCTGTTGCTGCTGATATAGAGAGTAAAGCACTGAGCAGAGTCTGTGGGTTCAGGGAATGCTGGAGACTCCTGAAAGTTCCAAAATGAGCAGGAGTGAGCCAGGCCAACAAGGGTGGGAAGGGCATTCCTGGTAACTCAGCAGATGATAAAGAGAAGATAGATGATAGATGGATAGATGATGACGATGATGATGGTATGGGGCGGAGGGGAGCGCAACTCTGGTTTCTATATTCTTATTCAACTGAGTTGGGTGGCCTGAAATTTTACATGCAATGATATCTAATTGAATGAACCCACCCTTTCTAAGGCAGATAAATACCACCTAATACGGTAACATTTCTACAAAACTATTCTACTCTCCAAGATACTGACCTTGAAGAAATAGGCCTGAGCTTTAGAGGAGAAAAAGTTATGACTAGAATACACTATTTTCCAGTCCTATTTGTTTGTAGCAGAGGCAGAGAGTTGTGGCAAAAGCCATTCTCTAAAGGAATAAATTGTAAAGTACTACAGAGTTCAAGTGGTGACTACATAGTGAATTGATTATTGAATTTTCAGATATGTTCTTGCTTTGAAGATATACTGATATCAAGGTCCCTTGAAAGAATGTAATCATCCTTTTGAAATCATTTTTAATATATCCTATATAATACAGATGATGCCATTCATCCAAGACTTTTTATTTCTCTCTGAAGTTTCCATTGAAAGTCGACCTGAGCCAGAACCTGTGTCAAGTTGTAAAGATAATTATATCTGACAGCCTTGGGGATGCTTGAATTTGAAAAAAAAAAAATGTTAAAATTGGATAATTCAACTGTATAAGACACATAATATGCATTTTAGGATCTCTAAATGTTCTCTCCAACAGTAATAATTATGCATCATTATAATTGAATGGGCTACACAAAAGAAACTGACCTACTAATGAACAGATTTGTCACTCAGTATTTAATATTTCAAGATTTATGAAGATGTTTTGAAAAAAGAATATTCTTTTTTTTAACCTGAAAGTAAAACTCTACTGCTATCATAAACTTAAGTTAAAAGTACCAGTTTCAATAATGCAACTGCAGAATCCAGAACCTCTGAACCTATTCTTACACTGTGCTAATTGTATAGCATTGATGTTTAGTTGCTTCTGTCTACACACCCCATCGAAAGTCCAGGCTCTTGTTCAACTTGCCCAAAAGAATTTGGGCAAGGAACACAAAACATCAAGGAGACACACACACACACACACACACACACACACACACACACACACACACACACACTCCGGCTGAGGAGCAAAGAGAACAAAGAAGCAGTTTATTCTGGGCAGAAGTGAAAGTTACACACTAGGAGAACAGTGTGGGCATCCTTGCATGTGAGGAATGCGCTACAAGGTTGTTGATCTCCCTTTTATTTTTTGTCCTTTGAATGGGTGGGGGTCTTTTTGATTAGGGGCAGAATATTCATTGAGGGGAGGGTTGAGGTGTGGCTTGGATTACACCAGGTTGCATCACCTTCTGGTCCTGCCCACTGGTTGCCTGAAGCCACTGTCCAAGCACTCTAAGAGCTATTTTCCTTTAAATTTCTCCTCTACTAGTCCTGAGCCACACGGGGGTGGAAGGCTGTACAAGATCATCAGCAACCTGTGCATTTGTATGTGTGCATGCTCCATGGTTTTCATGATCAGAGCTTCTTGATCAGATGCTACAAAGTTTCTGTTTTAGATGCCATTCCTTCCTGCATCATGGCCTCATTAAGTGCAAAACAAGGAGGTGGCTTTGCCTTCTGCCTAATGCCTGTGCATGAGGGTGCTGTCCTTGGGCCTGGCCCTGACTTTCCTGCCTCAGAATGAGCTCTGAGGGTTTCTGTATAAAGCATATTCCTAGGGTTTCATCTTTTAACAGAGGATGGCACTACTCTGAATTCATTTACTATGATGTGAATAACTGAGATTTTCTTGGCCATCTTTCCCCTTATGTGATCTTATCTTTCTGGTGTTAACAAATATTAATATAAGATAGATAATTTTTAAAATGCACATTTTTGTAAGATAATAACAAAAGACTAAGTTATGACGTGTATGTGTGATGTGTAATTCCCCCAATCTCTATGTGTATTCAAACATTTCAGTGTAAAGATCCTGAGGCATACAACAACAACAAAAAAATTCCACCTTCAGTCTACAGACGAGGCCATCATGTACCCTCACGAGTTTCTGGACACTTAAATTATCTTGTATTTCACTTTCAAGTGCTAGAATTTACCAACTCAGTATAGAGTCCTTTTACTAGTTCTCAGAACTGTGATTTACATCTTGTCTATATCTTGTATATGATTTATACAAGCAATGGCATATTGTGTCAGTTTCCTGGTATATGATGTGATATTCTAAAAAGGAAAAATATCACTAGACTGGAGAAGAGAATACCTTGATTCAAGCTCCAGTTACTGACCTCACCTTGTTTATCTGTCTTGGGGAATAGCACTATTTTTTTGCCCAGTAACTGAAGCCACACCTGAGTGTTAACCTGAGAGATCTAACTTTTAACCCCAACTTCCCCATCAAATTAATCATATGTGTCACCAATTCTACCTCTTAAATTTCTCTCAGACACATCCATATCTCTTGATAACTTTACCATCATTTGATTACAATTATCTCTCACCTAAAACACTACAAATGTTTTCCAACCTGTGGCAGCACAAGATTGACTGGGGTGTTTTTTGTGGAAGTACTTTGTCATCCTCATTGTATTAGCTATCTGTTGCTGCATAATAAGTTTTCACTCACTTAGCTTAAAACAACACAAATTTGTTATCTCACAGTGTCCGTGAGTCAGAATAACACATAGCTTAGCTGAGTCCTAGACCTCAGGGTCTCTCACATTACCAAAAGCGGAATCTTTCATCTGAAAGCTCAACTGGAAAAGGAACTGCTTCCAAACTCGTGTAGTTGTTGGCAGGATTTCTTTTGGGCTGTTGGACTGAGAACCTAAGGTCTGTGCTGGCAGCCAGTCAGTGGCTGCTCTTCATACCCTGCACGTGGTCCTCTCCGAAAGGCAGCATTCAACATGGCAGCTCATTTCATCAGAACCAACAAGGGATAGTGTCCAATAGCAAGGCTGAAGCCAGACTCTTATGTAAATGACTTACAAAAGTGACATTCCCCTCATCTTTGAGATACTCTGTTGGCTAGAAGCAAGCCACAGGTCCTGCTCACACTCAAGGGGAAGGGATTACACAAAGCATGAATACCAGGAGGCAGGGGTCACTGAAGCCCACCTTAGATTCAATAGGCCACATTCATCATTTCCTTCAGCTTCAGCTTCTTAAACTTCTCATAGGAACACACAACCTAGGTAAAAATTTCTGCAGCCTATACAATTGCAGCCTCAAGGAAAATTTCTAAGGGTGCAAGTGTAGACAAAGGGACCTTCTTAGGTACTTCCTTATTACACTTTATTTCTTCTTAACTAGTCTTAATCACTTTGTATTCTTGTATTGTTGTCTCACTTTTCCTATACCAGAGACCTTGATTGCTTTATTTGTCACCAGCACCTAGCACAGAGTCTGCTATATTGTAGGTGTTCAAACAATATTTCTTCCATAAACAAAAGAAGGATTTCATGAAATGTCTGTAGGGTGATATGTTTGCTCTCTCTTATTTACCCTCTCAAACTAGATTACCTTAATACATAAATTCTGTTTATATCATCAATGAACACACCAAATTCCCTCTAGAATTTATTTATAATTTCTACTTCTACTAATTCCTGGGCTAATAAGTACCATTATTTAACAATTGCATGCACTTGCCATAAAGGTATCTCTTTATTGATTTAAAAATACACTTATTTCCAGCATTCCAGGATTCAATAACCAATCTCATGTTCATACTCTCCACAACCCTCACAAGAGTAATGACTAATCCAAACACTTTATCACCTTCCCCTTTCCTGACTGAAGAATTCCAGGATTATTGTTCTGTCTTCATATGGGAAATGCCTTGTCTGGATCTTCTCCAACTGTATTATATCTGTATATCTACTTTAGGGTACAGTGAACAGAATTTTACATAAGTACACAGTGGTTTTGTTTAAGCAAAACCCAAATCTCTTATTGAAAAACTAAGGTATAAAAATAAAGATGGTGCAATTTCTGTAACATTATATTAGCCCTGGTTTTAGGGTAAATTACTGTCTAGGATGGCTTTAAGGCCAAATTGTTGGCTTGAATGAATGAAATACTGAGGGTAAAATTTGCAACATGTAGAGTCTTGGGATAGAGTTTGTCTTCTGTGAACTCCATAATAATTTTCTTAATTCTATCTTTACATAAGACTGATCCTCCCTGATGTTTCAAGATATGTTGATATTTTTGTATAGTTGATGCCTACCAGAAGAATAATAGGAAACTATGTTAGAAAATTAGAACCAGTCATGTTGGACCAGAGATCCTTGCTATGGCATTTTGATGTAATCCTACTGGCAGTGGGGAGACACAGAGTTTCTGTGCAAAGAAGTACCTTGATGAGAACTGAGCTTCCTAAAGATGAACACTTACAAGCTGTTACCATAATTGCAGGAAGAAGTGAGAGGCTAAAGAATAATGATGATAGTGATAAAAGTTAAGAAAAAAAGTATAAATATGATATACTTTTGATATAGGGGAAGAGAGGGCATTTATCTTAACTTTTAGATGTTGAGCCTGGATGACTGAAGGTTTAATACAGCCATTAAAAGCAATCAAGAACACAAGACGAGAAAGAAAGCAGGTTCCAAAGGGCAGAGAATGGAATTCAATTTGTAATATACTGGGCCTGAGAGGCTGCCAGATATTTAAGGTATAAATGACAACTGACTGTTGAAAAGAAATATCTACTTATAAAGTTGAGGTGAGGATTAAATGATATGTTGCATTAAGTAAAGTCTCAGGCACAGAGTAATATCAGATAAATGGTATCTGCTATTAAAATAGAGTTGCTAAAACTCATTATCAGGATTCAACCAATAAAATGCATTTTGTTCCATAAATTTTCATCAAGGTTAAATCCTAAATTTCAGAGAGATAAAATAGCTGTCAGTGATATTTTAATCATCTGTGTTTCTCCCCAGGACCAGAATCCTAGCATCTCATGAAACTAAGAAGATCTATTATACATTTTAAAAATTATTTATTTAAAACAGAGTCAGGACATCTCCAAAAATTCATGAAGGAAATAAAGCTTTATTTGGAAAAATAAGTTTGACATTTTAAGGTGACAGAAATATTGCTGAGGAATGGTTCTGAAATAGTAAAAGAGAACTTCTTAGAACAAAAAGGTTCCAAAGACAAAAATATTAACATTTGCTTATTAGAGAAGAACTTCCAGGTTTAAGATGGCAATAAAAATTTTCATTGCTACTTTCTCATACCAAAACAATAAGAAGAATAAGAAACAGACAGATAAGACAGCTTAACTGAACTAGGAGATAAAATAATAAATAGGATAAGATAAAGACAAACTTCATCTTTGTCAAATCTAGGAGACATATGTAATTGTATAACAGAGAACTTGAGAAAAGGATGCCAATTATAGTGAGGAAAACACAGGAGTACCAAATCATCCAAACACTGTGCTCTGGCAGCTATAGATCTCAAACAGCAGATTTTCAAAATTTAGACCTCTCTGGGTGCAAAATCAACCAGAAGAAGGATATAGTAAAGATTGAAGCAGACATTAATAAATTAGAAAAGAGAAAACTAGTGAAACTAATGAATAAGCCTAAGAGTATGCATATTGATTAGAAATAAAATAGACAAAATACTGTTAACTTATTCATAGAAATAAGGAAGAAAATAAATGCACAAAATAAGAAATGATAACAGGTAAATAATGACAGACATAAAGAAAATTAGTAGAATGATTTGAGATTACCTTGCTCAGATCTATGCAAATGAGATTTAGAACATATATGAAAATAATGATTTCCAAGAAAAATATAAAATAACAAAATCATTCCCAGAAGATATAAGAAACTCCAAATTATTTAATTAACATGGAGAAGAAAGAACTTTGTTGGGGAACTACACTACAAAAGACTTTACATATAGACTAGAATATTTTGCGACATAATTCAGAAAAAAAATTAGGATTTGACATCTCAGGTTGTCTCTGAATTGCTCTAGTGGAAAGAAATGAAGAAAAGCATCCACAAGAGATCATTTTGTTTGATATGGAGAAGTCATTCCTATTCATTAAAGAGCCAGGCAATGATGGCTACTATCACCAAAATGTTTGAACATTGCTTTGGAGAAACTAGCAAATAAAATTAGACCAAAGGGGAAATAAGAGTTATAAAATTTGGAAAGAAGAAAATATAAGTCATCATTGTCTGAAGCTGATATCATACATGATTCAAGAGAATCAAATGAAACCTATTATAAATGATTCCATAAGATCACAAAAGTAATATACAAAATATAGCTTTCCCAAAGTCATTGACAGCCAATAAAAACATACCGTGGAAGAAAATACATGGCAAAACAATAACAAAACAGCCAAAAGAGTAAAATTCCTAGAAATAAAGATGCATAATATCTGTGAAGAAAACCTTAAACTCTGCTAAAGAACCCAAAGAAGTTTTGAATAAATAGGAAGATAAACCTTGTTTCTCTATATGAATCTTCAATATCCTATAAATATCAGTTATCCCTAAATTAACCTATACATTTAATATGAATACAATAACATTACAATAGGAAGTTTTTAGAAGTAAACAAGCTAATTTGAAATTTCATTTGGAAAAATCATGCAAATTCAATTTTTAGAAAATTAACAAGGAATTAGTCTCCTGAGACTGAAAAAAATATTTTCTAAAGTTGCAGCAAAAAATAAAATGAAATGTAGTTCTGATACATAAATCAGTAGGCAAATAATGGGAAAAACTAGATGGTATGCTGGTGAGCTGAATCTTTGATCAGATATACCCAAATTTCCAAACCTGCATTTCTCATAGGTGAAAGGCATAGAACTACAGTTCCCAGCTTCTGTGTCCTCAGCCTTCTGGCTGTATTCGTCCAATGAAAAGCACTGGCAGAGCTTGGCAGGGAGGAAGGGGGAAAATCAAGGATGTACCTCAGGGTCCCTTTTTCTCTATGGCTCCTGATTCTGCAGGACAGGCACTACCACCATGACCTTGGTTTCCACTGGACACACTTTGTTGGCTCTGATTATTAAATTCTTGCTTTATCACTATAGCAGTAGGAGTTGTATCAGCTTCCTGCTGGTGCTAATCTCTGGATTGCCTCACTGTCCCCTATTTGGTACCCCTATTTCCCAACCTGTGTAACGAATTCCCGGTATTCTCTGAAATACCTACCTAGAGTGATTTCGGTTTCCCTGCCTAGACATCAGCTGTTCCTGCTGGCAAGGTATACCAGCAGAGAATGGGCACCATTCAACAAATTGTGTTGAGAAAATTGAAGAGCTATTTGGAAAAATAAATAAATAAATAAATCTCACTCCTTACACCAAAACATTATCTGGACGAGTCAACAGTTTACATTTGAAAACATTCTATTAACATGCTACACAAAATCATAAGAGAATAAAACCTTCCTAAGTGTGACACAAAACTCAGATGTGGAAGAAAAGATAGATATAAGAGACTACATAAAAATAAAAAGCAATCACAAAACAAAAGCAGTGTAAGCAAAGTTAAACTATAAAATACATATTGACAACGTACAGATAATGGGCTAATTTTTTAACATATAAAACCTGCTACAAATCTCCAAAAATAATGAACAGTACAAGAAAAAATGAGCAAAGCACAAGTAAACAGTTCACAGGAGGACAAAATATAAATAGATCTGAAATGTCTCAAGTATATAAAAAAAGATGTTAAATCTCATAAGAGAAAAGCAAATTAAACTATGATATATCTATCTGATGAGAGATCTATAACGCTTTGTAGGAAAAAGGTACTTAATACTTTGCTAGACGAATGAACAGATCTCTTCAGAAAGCAATTTGGCAATAACTACCAAAAAGAAAAATACACGCTAGAGTCCTAGCAATTCTACTTCAAGAAATTTACTCTTTTGCTACAGTTGCTATTTACAAATAGAAGTATTTATTAGAGTGTTTACTTTGGTATTGTTAACAGTAGTAAAAGACTGAAAATATCTAATGGGATATTGGTTAGGTAAATTATAGTGTGGACATGCAATGAAATAGTATGGAGTCATTAAAAAGCAACAGCTTTCCAGGATATATTATAAATATAACAAACAAAATACATATGTGTTATACTACCTTTGTGGTAAAAATATATACAGACACCCATGACAATACATGTGTAAAATATCTTTGAAAAGATAGTCAAAATCTATTAGTGGGAAAAAAATGACTAATACATAGGGAGGGAAACATTTAACTGTAAACCTTGTATAACTTTAAGAATTTTAAAATATTACTGTTTCAAGTTGAATTTATTTTTTGCATAATCCTCAGTTAAGAAAACACATAAAGGTAAAAGGGCCAGAAATAATTTGGGTTTCTCAAATGGAGATAATTTTTTCGTCCTAATATGATTTTTGAAATGCTCGTTTCTGGTCAAAAAAGAAACAGTGAGTGTTTTCTTTTAAGTATTCACCTGAACACACATGCAGTTTCTCTGTTCTGTGTTATTTTATCTCAGTGATCTGTAAAAAATTGTAAGAGGTCTATCCAGGTGTGTCTGGCTGAGGCACACAAAGCCTTTCATCCAACTCCCCATATACTAAACAAAGCAGCACACCTATGGCCCCAGTACAACAACTGGCCCAGCAGCACAACAACTGGCCCAGGTCCCCAAAAGTGCTCAGTTAGAACGAAGGATAGTGCTACCATTGATTGGCCACCTACTATGACTTAATATGTGCCAGGAACTTTACTGTCTCTAATCCTTTCAATTGCTCTAAAATTTCCTACATTTTACTGATGAAAGAACTGGCACTCAGAGAAAGTCAAATGTGTCCAATGCCATTCAGACAAGGTTGAGGCAGAATGAAAACCAGATCTGGCTAATGGAGGCCAACACTCTTCCCACCATTTCCCTCTAGGTCTTCATTTATTAGCTCTCAATACATATCATTTTATTTCAAAAATCCCCAATTCAATCTCTGTAAGAATGTCCTCCCAGGACATTCTTTTCCTATGTCAACCTAAGTCCTCATAGAAGTCCTGGAGAAAAGACATTTTTCTCCTGGTCAATAAAAGCTAACAAAATACTGAACCCAAATAATGGGTTCCCTGGTTAACTTCTCTCTTCTCATCTATAGCCATTAACACAAAACACACACACACCTCTATTCACCCATCCTAAGCTCCATTTTACCTTACAAAGCCAGACTACAGGGCTGACTCTAGACTGGATTGTAAAAGAGATTTCTCACCTTCATATTTTCTGTGCTCATATCCCAACCAATTCAAATCCCTTCCCTCTGCTCAAGTGACTATGGCCCTTCTCATTAAAACTCACTCTCATATCTTTCATTTGTAATCAAGTAAAAATAATTCATAGGAACATATATTTGAGTTTTTCTATTTGAATTCCATGGAATCTCAATAGAAATCATGGTGGGCTAAGTGATTTGGTTAATGTTGGGATAATCAAAATAAAATACTTTTACTATAGGACTTCTTCTTTGAATCTTTAAATTGCTGATGTACTTTGCAAAGTTGAACCTATAGTAAGCAGTAGTTTCCAAGTGTAACAATCATTTATTCCAAAGAAACCCATTTTGAGAAAGAATTTAAGTCCTCTAAACTTTTGTTCTTCAAAGTGAGGTGCTAAGAACATGCAATCTGACTTTAGAATATATTTTGGAAATTATTTTCCTATACTATTATGTACTTGGGCATATTTTCAACTGTGTATAAATATCTTAAAATAAATGAGAAATGAGGCATTCATCTAAAATATTGGGTAGAAAAACATTTGAGGGATAAGGGGGAAATTAGATCTTATGCACGACATTGAAATTAGTTGAGTAAGTAGCACCAATTATAAGATTGGAACACTTTCTCTCACTTTATCAATTGGTTCAAGTTTTCCTCAGCCCACTCCATGTTTACTCTGTGTAATTATCTTATGCTTCTCATTTCCAAGTAAGAAAAAAGTTAAATCAAACTCTACAGCCTTAAAAAGAAAGTAGAAAGAAAAAAGTTGAAATTATATTAGGATACACTCCATTTTGTTTCAAAGGTAAGTGATTCCAGAGAGGAGAGGATCAAGATGGTGGAGTAGGAGGACCTGGATTCACTCCTGCTTGCAAGAGCACTGGAATTATGACTAACTGCTGAACAATCATCCATAGAAAGACACTGGAACTCACCAAAAAAAAAAAAAAAAAAAAAAAAAAAACACCCCACATCCACAGGCAAAGGAGAAGCTGCAATGAGATGGTAGGAGGGGCACAATCACATTAAAATCAAATCCCATAAATGCTGGGTGGGTGACTCACAAGCTGGAGAACAGTTATACCACAGAAGTCCACCCACTAGAGTGAGGGTTCTGAGCCCCATGTCAGGCTTCCCAACCTGGGGTTCCAGCAATGGGAGGAGGAATACCCAGAGAATCAAACATTGAAAGCCAGTGGGATTTGATTGCAGGACCTCCACAGGACTGGGGGAAACAGAAGCTCCACTTTTGGAGGGCACACAAAAAATTGTGCTCACCAGGACCCAGGGGTAAGGAGCAGTGACCCCATAGGAGACTGAACGAGACCTACCTGCTGGTGTTGGAGGGTTGCCTGCAGAGGTGGGGGGCAGCTGTGGCTCACCAAGGAGACAGAGGCACTGGCAGCAGGCATGCTGGGAAGTGCTCATTGGCTTGAGCTGTCCCAGAGTCCTCCACTAGCCCCACCAAAGAGCCTGTAAGCTCCAGTGCTGGGTCACCTCAGGCCAAACAATCAATAAGGTGGGAACACAGCCCCACCCATTGGCAGGCAAGAAGATTAAAGTTTAACTGAGCTCTGCCCACTCAGCCCTACCAAACATCAGTCCCTCCCATCAGGAAGCATGCATAGCCTCCTAGATAGCTTCCTCCACAAGAGGGCAGACAGCAGTATCAAGCAGTATCAGCAGTATTTTGTTCTATGGAACTGAAAACCACAGCCACAGAAAGATAGAGAAAATGAAAAGGCAAAAGACGTTGTACCAGATGAAGGGACAACACAAAACCCCATAAAAACAACTAAATGAAGAGGACAGAGGCACCCTTCCAGAAAAAGAATTCAGAATAATGATGGTGAAGATGATCCAGGACTTTGAAAAAAGACTGGATGCAAGGATCGAAAAGATGCAAGAAAAGTTTACCAAAGACCTGGAAGAATTAATGAGCAAAGAAACAGAGATAAGCCACACAATAGCTGAAATGAAAAAAACACTAGAAGGAACCAATAGCAGATTAACTGAAGCAGAAGGGCGAATAAGTGACCTAGAAGACAGAATGGTGAAAATCACTGATGCAGAAAGGAATAAAGAAAAAAGAATGAAAAGAAATGAAGACAGCATAAGAGACCTCTGGGACAACGTTAAATGCACCAACCTTTGCATTATAGGGGTCCCAGAAGGAGAAGAGAGAGAGAAAGGACCTGAGAAAATATTGGAAGGGATTATAGTTGTAAACCTCCCTAATATGGGAAAGGAAATAGCTACCCAAGTCCAGAAAGCACAGAGAGTCCCAGGCAGGATAAACCCAAGGAGAAACATGCCAAGACATATAGTAGTCAAACTGACAAAAATTAAAGACAGAGAAAAGTTATTAAAAGCAACAAGGGAAAAATGACAAATACCATGCAAGGGAACTCCCATAAGGTTAACGGCTGATTTCTCAGCAGAAACGCTGCAAGCCAGAAGGGAGTGGCATGATATATTTAAAGTGATGAAAGGGAAGAAACTACAACCAACAATACTCTACCCAGCAAGGATCTCAGATTCAGATTCGATGGAGAAATCAAAAGCTTTACAGACAAGCAACAGCTAAGAGAATTCAGCACCACCAAATCAGCCCTACAACAAACGCTAAAGTAATTTCTCTAAGCGGGAAACATAAGAGAAGAAAAGGACCTACAAAAACAAAATCAAAGGTAAGTGATTTTAATTACAGCTTAAGTAAAAATGAAAAGGCTAAATTTCACAAAAATATTCTAATGCATTTCTGAACATTGAAACATGGCTGGTAAAGTACAGACAATTCTTACACAAATTAATTAAGGCCAGAGAAAAATCCTCATTGATGGGAGAGCAGTGTTTCTCAAATTAATATGCATAGGCATCAGTACAAGGGAAATCTTAGGGAGTGCTGAATCAATAGGTCTGAGGTTGGGCTTGAGATTTCTCATTTCTTGTCTTCTTCCAGGTGATGCTATATGCTCATCTGTAGACACACTTTGAATAGCAAGAGTTGAAAGTACATTAATTGTAACTCTTGCTCAGAATGGCTCTCATCTCATGAAAGCTTATTGATATGGACACATTGTCTATTCATTATGACTAGGTTGTGCTAAACAAACAAACAAAAATGCACACCCAGAATTGATGCAGGACTCTTTTGCCCAAAAAAGTAGACCTAGCATTTTAGAAAAATAGCTCAAGCCAAGAAAGCAGCATTTTTGCTTTACACACTGAACTCATTTTGGTACTTTTAATTGACATGAGAGACTGAATATCCTCAGAGGGTTTCTGTTAATTGAGAACTGAGGACTGTTGAATGACATCCCCTCCCCTCTCAGCCTCCTGTTTGGGCCACCAGCCAAGAAGTGAAAAGTTACAGGAAAGAGGCCAGGCAGTGAGGAACGACTTAAGTAGTGCCAGATTTGATGATGTGAATATACTTTCTGCTGGCTATCAAAAGTTGCTTTCTATTATCATAAGAAACATATTCAGTTCTACTATCTCAGCTGGACTTTCTTTTCCTCTGCCTCTCTTCTAAATTACCACCACTGGAGGTTGACTACAGCAATTTTTCAAGTAGATTACATAATGTTTTCATGTTGCTAACTTGCTCCCTTGTCTCTTATTTGAATCTATTTTTTATTCTCTTGATGAACACACTTGATTTTAGAAGCGTGTTGCCCCAAAGCTATGTTGTACATGTCTTGAAAAATGCTTGCTCAAGACTATTGATTTCTGAAATTGCTGGGCTATAGCCAACAGCATGCATTTCTAATGCTATTGTGATTTCAGTGACTTACAATGTTATGTTATGGGTTTACTCATATTTGCAGAATGTGTCCCCGAATGACACTGATTAAGCACCTGGGCCATTGAGCTCTTCTAAATGAAGACAGCCACTTCCTCTCTTGCTGCCAAGGAAATGGCAGCCTCTGTCTCTCACTTGCCTCTTTCATTGCTGCTTTTCCATAATTTTCATTTTAAATTATGAGGCTAGGTATAGCTCAATCCCATTACCACAAACTTCGACAGAGCACTTATTCCCTTATTGCTGTGGTTGGACTACAAGTTCCCCTGAAGTGATGTTGTTGCAGCAAGAGTGCCATTCCTTGGCTCCATTGACTTCTGGTTATTCAGATGTTTTTGTTGCAAAGGGATTTGCTCTAACAAGATTTAACCTGGAGGGACCCCAAGAGTGGTGGCTCCAGTATCTGCATGAGCCTAGGTGAATAGCACCAGTTGTATAGTACTTGATCTCTAATCCTCTTGTTTCCACTAAGTGAATTTGCTGAGAAGCTAACCTTTACTCTTCAAAAGGAAGATATTTACTTCTCAGAACCATTGTACTAGAGTTACAGAAATGTACCAATTACTTTTGCCTTTAGAGCATGAGAAATTTGACATTAATAAACTCAAATTTTGTTGCTCCCCTACACCCCCAAGACTATTAATAGAGTTAAAAAAAAATAACTCTCAGGATTCTGAAAGTCACTACAGAAGGGGTTTTTAACTTCCAAAGTGGAATGAATCCTAGACAAGAAGAGGCACAAAGAAGACACTTTTACCTTGTTTAACTTTCTAAAAAATTGTTTTTCCATGTAAGTCATTTTTAAGCAGTTTTTTTTCTTCATTTCTTATTTCATCATGGACCTTTTCACTACCAGGACCAGCATGATGTTTTTCTTACAATGAAGAAAAGGAAAAATAACATTTCATTCTCTCAAGACTTGGTAAATAATGAGAAGAAATACAAAGAATGGATATTTAAATCAATAGATTGATTCTTAGGTTGTATGTTCCCTACTTTGATTTGCCCCTCTTTTTCATGCTAGAAAATTTCTATGGGACACCAAGTAGTAGAATTCACAGTAATAATGTTCATAACCACAGAGTTTATTGAATGCTTACTACATGCTAAGCACTTTACATGCTTTATCTAACTTGATATTTACAATCTCTAAAAGTACTAATATCATTGCTGCTTTGCCAATGAAAAAATGAAAGCAAAGAGATTAAGTAACTTGTCAAAGGTCATTGACACAGTTGCCATTTGAACCCAGTCAATCTGAGCCCTACTCATGACATTTTCCTCCCATCTGAATGTTGTCTGCAGTTAGATTAATAGAAAGAAAGCTAGTTTGCATGGGCTACTCAGTTGCCTTCAACTGACTGCAACACTTCCTGGTGTGACATCTTGGATTTGCCTATTGAGTGAGTTGCTGTTTCCTGACTGATTCAGGTGCATCCCTTCATTGCCAGCACCCAGAGTCAGGGCTGAGAAACTGTACCACATCCAAACTTCAACCCTCTGCATCACAGAGGTCTGCTCTGTGAGGTCACAGAGGGGCTCAAAAAGGCTCAGGATGCCTGATAGAATGTGAATATTGTTCTGAATTTAAACTATAGTCATTAATTATAGCAAACAACATGTTTTGACTAATTTCTCAAAACATGTATAAGTCTATAGCACTTACTCCCAACATTCGTTTGCTGGAAGGTTATATTTAGTTTTGGCTGAGTGACCTCCTTGCTCTGGTCCTCAGTTCTTCCCCCTACCCTCCCAGACCTCTAGTGAGACAGAGGTGCACTGGGTCATCCTTCCAGATATTTCCAGCGTAGATGTCTGTGGAATCCTGAAAAGGGATGCCTTATTCCACACAGAGCAAGTTGCAATCACACCCAGGGTGATGGGAAGGTGGGCAGCTCCAAACAGGGTGGCACATCCTTCTGAAGCTGTAGGAAAGAATGAGGAATCCAAAATTTCCCTCCCTTTGTTGCAGAGCTTGGGCTGTCTCCCATTGGGATGGAACAATCTGATGATCACCCTCAAGCTTAAAATTAGCAATGTTCATTTCTAGAGACTCTCTGAGTGACTGCCAAAGCTCAATACAAGTGGGCTTCCTTTATTGTATTTTTACTCATATTTGAGGATGAAGCAATCCATTCTCCAACCTGCTCCTCTGACTACTTTGTCAACTGTTGCTGGTTCCCTTCTGTTTCTTCCACATAGAGTTAATTGGTAGCAAGTAAACCTTATGGAATTTATAAAGGGCTAAATAATACACATTATAATTAAAGTGCTTTGCAAATCAAGAAATGAATTTAAAACATAAAAGATGGCCAAGTGCACAGACAGTGGTAATGTATCTGAGAACAATGAAGGAACATTTCTAAAACTGGCAGAAAGAGAGCACTGATGCATGACAGGAAAATGAATGCATCCATTCAACACATGGTGAGTGACCACCTACAAGGAGGTGTTCTGTGAACACTGGATACAAGATGATGAAAAGGTATTGATCATACCTTCAAAATCCTTAGAGTCTGATGGTAAAATAAGGTGAATGCACAAATGAAAGTAACACAAGACAGAAACCAAGAAACACCGCAATCTTCCCTCCCTAGGATTAGCCCTCCTCTTTCTACAATCATAGTCACCATAAGTGCAGGTACCATCTGGGCAGTGTATGATCTGAACTTTCCAGGACAGTCCCCAGTGATGTGTTTGTTCAAACAAAATGACTAATTTTCCCTTTCATCCTCAAAAATGACCCTTACTATACAATTAATTATATGTTCACCTTAATTTTTATGTATGCATTCCATTGTATTTTTTGTCTTATGGATCTATTTCTCCACTAAAATGTCATTTCCTTGAGAGAAGAGACCATGTTTTTAATTTTTTGAAAATCCTTTGCCTCTAGCACATGGCTGACATGTAGTAGGCAATTAATTAAAAACAGTGAAGAAGTGTGAATTTTCTATTTGGGGAAGAGGCAAGTTTACATTTATTTAAGGGAAAAAGGGGAAATGTGAATGGAGAAAGTGGTATCTAAAATGAACCTTGGGGAGATGGATCAAGATGGTGGAGTAGAAGGACGTGCGCTCACTCCCTCTTGCAAGAGCACCAGAATTACAATTAAATGCTGAACAATCATAGACAGAAAGACACTGGAACTCACCAAAAAAGACATCCCACATTCAGAGGCAATGAGATGGTAGGAGGGGTGCAATCATTATAAAATCAAATCCCATAAATGCTGGGTGGGCAACTCACAAACTGGAAAACAGTTATACCACAGGAGTCCACCAATTACAGTGAGGGTTCTGAGCCCCAAGTTGGGCTTCCCAACCTGGGGGTCCAGCAATGGGAGGAGGAATCCCCAGAGAATCAAACATTGAAAGCCAGTAGGATTTGATTGCAGGACCTCCACAGGACTGGGGGAAACAGAAACTTCACTCTTGGAGGGCACACAAAAAGTAGTGTGTGCACCAGGATTTGGGGGAAGGAGCAGTGACCCCATAGGATACTGAACGAGACCTACCTGCTGGTGTTGGAGGGTTGCTTGCAGAGGTGGCGGGCAGCTGCGGGTCACTGGGGGGACAGGGACACTGGTGGCAGGGGTTTTGGGAAGTGCTCATTGGCTTGAGCTGTCCCAGAGTCCAGAGTCCATCATTAGCCCCACCAAAGAGCCTGTAAGCTCCAGTGTTGGGTCACCTCATGCCAAACAACCAACACAGTGGGAAAGCAGCCCCATTCCTTGGCAGACAAGAAGATTAAAGTTTAACTGGCTCTGCCCACTCAGCCCTACCAAACATCAGTCCCTCCCATCAGGCGGCACAGCACAAGACTCCTACATAGTTTCCTCCACAAGAGGGCAGACAGCAGTATCAAGCAGTATCAGCAGTATTTTGTTCTATGGAACTGAAAACCACAGCCACAGAAAGATAGAGAAAATGAAAAGGCAAAAGACGTTGTACCAGATGAAGGGACAACACAAAACCCCATAAAAACAACTAAATGAAGAGGACAGAGGCACCCTTCCAGAAAAAGAATTCAGAATAATGATGGTGAAGATGATCCAGGACTTTGAAAAAAGACTGGATGCAAGGATCGAAAAGATGCAAGAAAAGTTTACCAAAGACCTGGAAGAATTAATGAGCAAAGAAACAGAGATAAGCCACACAATAGCTGAAATGAAAAAAACACTAGAAGGAACCAATAGCAGATTAACTGAAGCAGAAGGGCGAATAAGTGACCTAGAAGACAGAATGGTGAAAATCACTGATGCAGAAAGGAATAAAGAAAAAAGAATGAAAAGAAATGAAGACAGCATAAGAGACCTCTGGGACAATGTTAAATGCACCAACATTCGCATTATAGGGGTCCCAGAAGGAGAAGAGAGAGAGAAAGGACCTGAGAAAATATTGGAAGGGATTATAGTTGTAAACCTCCCTAACATGGGAAAGGAAATGGCTCCCCAAGTCCAGGAAGTGCAGAAAGTCCCAAGCAGGATAAACCCAAGGAGAAACACGTAGTAGTCAAACTGACAAAAATTAAAGACAGAGAAAAGTTATTAAAAGCAACAAGAGAAAAACAACAAATAACCTATAAGGGAACTCCCATAAGGTTAATGGCTAATTTCTCAGCAGAAACTGCAAGCCAGAAGGGAGTGGCATGATATATTTAAAGTGATGAAAGGGAAGAAACTACAACCAACAATACTCTACCCAGCAAGGATCTCAGATTCAGATTCGACAGAGAAATCAAAAGCTTTACAGACAAGCAACAGCTAAGAGAATTCAGCACCCCCAATCAGCACTATAACAAATGCTAAAGGAACTTCTCTAAGTGGGAAACATAAGAGAAGAAAAGGACCTACAAAAACAAAAACAAAACAATTAAGAAAATGGTAATAGGATCATACATATCAATAATTACCTTGAATGTAAATGGACTAAATGCTCCAACCAAAAGACACACACTGGCTGAATGGATACAAAAAGAAGACCCATATGTATGCTGTCTACAAGAGACCAACTTCAGACCTAGGGACACATTCAGACTGAAAGTGAGGGGATGGAAACAGATATTCCATGCAAATGGAAATCAAAAGAAAGCTGGAGTAGTGATACTCATATCAGATAAAATTGACTTTAAAATAAAAAATGTTACAAGAGACAAGAAAGGACACTACATAAAGATTGAGGGATCAATCCCAGAAGAAGAGATAACAATTATAACTATATATGCACACAATATAGGAACACCTCAATACATAAGGCAAATGCTAACAACTATGAAAGAGGAAATTGACAGTAGCACAATAATAGTGGGGGACTTTAACATCCCACTTACATCAATGGACAGATCATCCAGACAGAAAATTAATAAGGAAACATAAGCTTTAAATGACACAATAAACCAGCTAGACTTAATGGATATCTATAGGACATTACATCCCAAAACAGCAGATTACATGTTCTTCTCAAATGCATATGGAACATTCTCCAGGATAGATCACATTTTGGGTCACAAATCAAGCCCTGATAAATTTAAGAAAATTTAAATGGTATCATGCATATTTTCTGACCGCAATGCTATGAGATTAGAAATCAATGACAGGAAAAAAAAAACTAAAAAACACAAACGCATGGAGGCTAAAAAATATGCTACTAAATAATCAAGAGATCACTGAAGAAATCAAAGAGGAAGTCAAAAATACCTAGAGACAAATGACAATGAAAACACAACAATCCAAAACCTATGGGATGCAGCAAAGGCAGTTCTAAGAGGGAAGTTTATAGCAATACAATCCTACCTCAAGAAGCAAGAAAAACCCCAAATAAACATTCTAACCTTACACCTAAAGAAACTAGAGAAAGAAGAGCAAACAAAAACCAAAGTTAATAGACAAAGAGAAATCATAAAGATCAGAGCAGAAATAAATGAAATAGAAACAAAGAAAACAATAGCAAAAATCAATAGAACTAAAACGTGGTTCTTTGAGAAGATAAATAAAATTGATAAACCTCTAGCAAGACTCATCAAGAAAAAGAGGGAGAGGACTCAAATCAATAAAATTAGAAATGAAACAGGAGACATTACAACAGACACCACAGAAATAAAAAGCACCATAAGAGATTACTACAAGCAACTATATGCCAATAAAATGGACAACCTGGATGAAATGGACAGATTCTAAGAAAGGTGTAACCTTCCAAGACTGAATCAGGAAGAAATAGAAAATATGAACAGACCAATCACAAGGAATGAAATTGAAACTGTGATTAAAAATCTCCCAACAAACAAAAGTCCAGGACCAGATGGCTTCACAGGTGAATTTTATCAAACATTTAGAGAAGAGCTAACACCTATCCTTCTCAAACTCTTCCAAAAAATTTCAGAGGAAGGAACACTCCCAAACTTATTTTATGAGGCCCCCATCACCCTGATACCAAAACCAGACAAAGATACTACAAAAAAAGAAAATTACAGACCAATATCACTGATGAATTTAGATGCAAAAATCCTCAACAAAATACTAGCCAACAGAATCCAACAACACATTAAAAGGATCATACACCATGATCAAGTGGGGTTTATCCCTGGAATGCAAGGATTCTTCAATATACGCAAATCAATCAATGTGATACACCATATTAAGAAATTGAAGGATAAAAACCACATGATCATCTCAATAGATGCAGAAAAAGCTTTTGACAAAATTCAACACCCATTTATGATAAAAACTCTCCAGAAGGTGGGCATAGAGGGAACCTACCTCAACATAATAAAGTCCATATATGACAAACCCACAGCAAACAGTCTTCTCAATAGTGAAATACTGCAAACATTCACTCTCAGATCAGGAACAAGACAAGGACGTCCACTCTCACCACTGCTATTCAACATAGTTTTGGAAGTCTTTGCCACAGCAATCAGAGAAGAAAAAGAAATAAAAGGAATCCAATTGGAAAAACTGTCACTGTTTGCAGATGACATGATACTATATATAGAAAATCCTAAAGATGCCACCAGAAAACTACTTGAGCTAATCAATTAATCTGGTAAAGTTTCAGGATACAAAATTAACACACAGAAATCTCTTGCATTTCTACACACCAATAGTGAAAGATCAGAAAGAGAAATTAAGGAAACACTTGCATTCACCATTGCAACAAAAAGAATAAAATCCCTAGGAATAAACCTAACTAAAGAGGTAAAAGACCTGTACTCAGTAAACTGTAAGACACTAATGAAAGAAATCAAAGATGACACAAACTGATGGAGAAATATACCATGTTCTTGGAGTGGAAGAATCAACATTGTGAAAATGACTATACTACCCAAAGCAATCTACAGATTCAATGCAATCCCTCTCAAATTACCAATGACATTTTTTATAGAACTAGAACAAAAATTCCTAAACTTTGTATGGAGACACAAAAGACCCCCAATAGGCAAAGCTATCTTGAGGGGAAAAAATGGAGCTAGAGGTCTCAGACTCCCTGAATTCAGGCTATACTACAAAGCTACAGTAATCAAAACAATATGGTTCTTGCGCAAAAACAGAAATATAGATCAATGGAAGAGGATAGAAAACCCAGAGATAAACCATGGTCAACTAATCTATGACAAAGGAGGTCAGGATATACAGTGGAGAAAAGACAGCCTCTTCAATAAGTGGTGCTGGGAAAACTGGACAGCTACATGTAAAGAATGAAATTAGAACACTCCCTAACACCATACACAAAAATAAACTAAAAAATGGATTAAGGACCTACATGTAAGGCCAGACACTATAAAACTCCTAGAAGAAAACATAGGAAGAACACTCTTTGACATAAATCACAGCAAGATATTTTTTGACCCACCTCCTAGTGCAATGGAAATAAAAACAAAAATAAATAAGTGGGACCTCATGAAATTTATAAGCTTTTGCATAGCCGAGGAAGGTATAAGCAAGACAAAAAGACAACCCTCAGAATGGGAGAAGATATTTGCAAATGAATCAACAGACAAAGGATTAATCTCCAAAATATATAAACACTTTATGCAGCTCAATATCAAAAAAACAAACAAGTCAATCAAAAAATGGGCGAAAGACCTAAACAGCCATTTCTTCAAAAAACAGATACGGATGGCCAAGAGGCACATGAAAAGCTCCTCAACATCACTAATTATTAGAGAAATGCAAATCAAAACTACAATGAGGTATCACCTCACGCTGGTTAGATTGGGCATCATAAGAATATCTGCAAAGAGTAAATGCTGAGAGGGTGTGGAGAAAAGGGAACTCTCTTGCACTGTTGGTGGGAATGTAAGTTGGTACATCCACTATGCAGATCAGTATGGAGGTTCCTTGAAAAACTAAAAATATAACTACCATATGACCCAGCAATCCCACAACACCATCATGCAAAAAGACACATGCACTCCAATGTTCATTGCAGCACTATTTACAATAGCCAGGACATGGAAGCAACCTAAATGTTCATCAACAGATGAATGGATAAAGAAGATGTGGTACATATATACAATGGAATACTACTCAGCTATAAAAAAAGAATGAAAAGTGGAACATTTGTAGAGTCATGGATGGACCTGGAGACTATCATATAGAGTGAAGTGAGTCTGAAAGAGAAAAACGAATATGGTATATTAACACATATATGTGGACTATAGAAAAATGGTACAGATCAACAGGATTGCTAGGCAGAAATCGAGACCCGGATGTAGAGAACAAACATATGGACACCAAGTGGGGAAAGTGGGGAGGTGTTGGGGTGGGATGAATTGGGAGATTGGGATTGCCATACATACATTACTAATAAGGAAAAAAAATCAAAATGTACACTTTAAATATATGCAATTTATTGTATGTCAATTGTATCTCAATAAAAGTTCTTAAAGAAAAAAATAAAATAAAATAATAAAATAAACATTGGGGAAGGGTTGGACATACTCTACAAGAGGCGAGGAGAATAGCACTCTAGGATTGCCAGTGACGTCAAGGATAAGGTAGAGATTTAGACAGTGAGAGCTAATGTTAAACTACCACTAAGTCACCTAAAACTGCATTGTTACTTCCAGTCTCATGCAGAAGAAATGAGGTCTGCCCTGCATTGAGATACACTCTGAATATTCTGATATGGCCATCAGGATTCCAGAAATTTCTTTCCTACTCATTACTTACCAATATAAAAATATATATTCATAATGTGAACCCCAGGTTTTAGTTTTTTTCTTTACTTTTAAAATTGCTGCTGGAATATTAAAAAAAAGTATAATAGTACAGAGTATTAGTGAAGAGTTTATGTTCTATACAGACCTGGTTTCAAGACCTAATTTTGATACTTACTCTGTGTGTGACCCTGAGCAAGTGATTGAACCTTTTTAATCCACAGTTTTATCATCTGTAACACAGGGAGGACCAAGGCATGCTGTTGTTGTAAATACTGAGAGACTGGTGCCAAGTATGCAATCAGCTAACTTAGCTATTATTATCAGGTTAGCAATGAATGAACAAAATTTGTCTTCAATATGTAGAGATCATGACCAAAAAGCTAATCTCAGATGATTTTGGCAGCAGAAAGAAAAGTAGATAAATGTCCTTATTGTATTTCAGTATATATCTGTATTCTAAATACAAATTTTTTTAGACTTCTTTCATTGACTATAGCCATTTAAAATTTTGAATATCAAAATTATGTTTGAATTCTCCAGGGAGCCAGGCTCATAAGAGCTTTTTCCAGAGATTTGGAACATACATCACATCACATCAATATCTGAGACCGGGATTTCTGAAAGTTCCCCAAAAGTTTTTCAGAGAGAACAAGACATTGATAAGTTTCAAAATTAGAAGGAGAAAGAAAAGGAGGAGGTTGGAGGGTGGAGCAATAGGAAGATGAAAGCGAAGAAGGAAGAACGGTTGTCAAAGAAGTAAATACACTTGGGGAAAAAATATGTAATGTGTTTATTTATGTCAATATTTTACATACTATATCATTTCCCATACTTATTTGATCGTGAAAACTTTTATTTTCCTTTTAGTAGAGCATATTTCACTCAACATTGGGGCGAAGGAAATACTGATCAAGTTCAATCTCAATCAGTTTGTAATTAAGGAAACTGAGGCAACAGACCTGAACTGACTCACCCAATTTCCTACAGTTGTTTGGTCAAAGAATCAGACTTGCAGTCCAATATTCTTTACAAGGTCATAGTTCATACTGGAAAATCATGTCAGATAATTTGCTTAAACCTGTTTCTTGTTGATACCAGGAAGTATTTGTCTATCACATTAATGTGAATCTATATATTAATAACATAGTCTTATTCCATTTTTGTCTTGGCAACAACGTGATATTTCCCCTACCTGCCTGTTTGCATCAACATATATCGAATGTGCCACGTGGCTTTAGTATCTGTGCATTATTGTGCTTCTGACTGGTATACACATGGCTGGTCCCATCTCTGCAGTTGTCTGCCAACATCCAATGTTCATCTCTTGATGGATCATTAGTGGTTTTCATTTTAATTAAAAATGCCATCACTGATTGGATACTCGTGTCGTATGGGTACATGGCTGCAGATTGAATAGTTTGGAGGTTTGTTTAAAAAAGGTATGTCATGCAACCTTCTCCATGGATGTTCAACACCCAGTAGACAACATCAATTTGATTAATACTGCACTCTTGAAGCATGTGGAGAGACACAAAATTATGATGATATTTACTGATTCTTAAACTATTAGAATTGGAATGGACTTCAGAGTCATTTAGTTGAATGTCTCATTGAGTGCAAGAATCTGCTTTAAAATATCAGCCTGATAAAGCATCCTCCCTTATGGAAATATCCAGTGACAGGGACTCAAATATCATAAAAAAGCTAATCCCATATTAGAAAGCTGTGTTAGAATTTTCATCCCCATGTTGGGTTAAAAAGTATATTTCTTTAGTCCTTCCTCTTTTCTCTGGAGAAAAATAAGAAAAAACTAAACATAACAAAAAAACTCTACCCCTGATTCTTCTAATTGACATGCACTAAGCTTGAAAAAGTTAAATACGAAAACCCTAGTGAAGCATCAGGTGGATGCTTTCAACCCCAATGACTACATCTGATGGGGTTTTTGTATTGAAAGATAAACATTAAGCGTAAAGGAGAAAGTTTCAAGTAAAGGAGAAAGTGATCTAGATTTTTTTTTTTAAAGTCTTTAACATAGAGAGCAAGGCCTTCTGAGATCTATAACCCTCTAATACACAATCAATGCAAAGATTTGTGGCACACAATGATTTTCTTTTCAGTCTCTGTTCCTCTTTATAACACTTGCCTTCACTAAACTAACATCTCATAATATAACTAGCCCCCTTCTTTCCCTTTCACAAGCAACAGTCTCCTGTTGTGGAAGAAGAGTCCAAGAGACACAGACAAAGGAAAGCAAATGATGGGGCATGACTCTGGTTCTGGATGGCTCTAAGGGTAACTTCAAAAGATTTAGAAGATTTCAACCTCGTGTTGGGTTTAAATGTATATTCCTTTAGTCATTCCCCTCTTTTCTAGAGAAAAAAAAAGAAAAAAAAATACCCCTGATTCTTCTAATTGACACATATTGAGATTGAAAAATTTAAATGTAAAACCCTATTATCTCCATGGCTCAGAGCTATGTGGTCAGCTGGAGGCAGCCTCATATTTCTCTTAACTCTTTGCCAAGACATTTATCCTACTTTAGTTAAGAGGTTGGTATATGCTGTGTGAAGTCCAGGGTTGTGCTTTGAAATTCATCAATGTCTGTAATTCAGGCAGTAGACTGTCGCCTGGATTTTGTGTATGATATTCGTTTTATGCAGTTTCAAGTTCCCTTGCTGCCATTTTGTGTGTGTGTGTGTGTGTGTGTGTGTGTGTGTGTTCCCATGGATATTTTAGAGGAGATTTGGAAGAATGTTCTTATCTAGTCTGGCACTGAGCTAACCCAGAAATTCCCCATCATCCACCCACAAGTCTTTCTAAGTGAACACACACTCACACAAACACAGGCTCCGTCTGTTTAAAATTCATCATAATTCTTGCCAGAGATTTAAAGAAATTTTAGAAACACAAAAACATAGAATTTCAGTCCTGAAAGAAACTCTAGGAATCATTTAGAATAATTACTTCATTTCATAATTAAAGTCAAGAGTGATTAAGTGATTTATACAATGTCATTTTCTTAAATTCACTTGTTTATTGTTTTCAAGGATCTGGCCAACATTGACCCACTTCTCACTTCTTATATTCTCCATGACTTTTCAAAACTTACTGATGCTAGCACAAAAATTTTATCTCAAAATTCTTTTAAACTCCCAGGATTTAAACATACACTATTCTCTACAAATTTCTCACTTTTCTTGAACCTTCCATTCCCTTTTAATGTGTGTCCTACTTGAGCCATTTTGAAAATCACCCCTTATTAGCAGAGGTGATAAAAGATGAGTACTGCTGTCATTCCTTAATATTCACTGCCTTCCCCAAGAAGTAAATCCATTTCTCCCCCATTGCTATTCCTACCCTATGTAATGCTGCTATGTTATTACATGTACATATGCTGTGACCATCCTAACACCATTCTTATATGTTCATGTTACTCTTTTAAGGTCATACTAGGGCAGCAGTTCCCAAAGTGGACCACTGGTCTGTAAAACTGATCTGAGAATAAGATTTCTAATGTCAAATAAGTATGAGGATTACTGAATACTATATACTTCCCTTAGATAATTACACTGTATATTCACATATGAAAGGATCCATTACATCTTGTCCAAAATACTCCAGATATGAAAATACATACCTTCCAAATTTCAAGAAAATCCCTATAGAAAATGTTATAGCAGATATTCCACCCACATCTTGCTTAGATTTCCTTTATAATTGAACTTATTAGAGAATTCACTTCATAAGCTTATTTATTGCCTCTAATACTTAGACTCTAAGTTTGGGGACGTTGGTTTACAAAATTTTGATTTTGAATCCCTATCCTTATTTAGCTATATTCTCCCTTTAAAATATCCAACACTATAACCACATACCTATATTTTCTCTCAATTTTATGACATATACTTCATGATATCTTAGAGACTATGATGGACTACATATAGAATAGACTATTTTCACTAGTCAATATGAAATTTTAAAAATGTTTAAATGCCATGGAGCAAAATTAATGCAATTTTGCTCATATTGAACTTGAGCAAAACGATTTAATTCAATTTTTAACTAGAAACAAGCATGCTTATTGCTATATTTTTAAAAGCACTCCAACTATTTAACAAAAATTTTATAACGGCAGAAGAACAGATGTGGCCCCAAACCAAATCAATACTCATTTTTGGACTGCTATTATGGCAAAGCATTGTACAATAGCACGTGAGGACTACAAAAACATTTAAAACCTATGTTACCTGTTCTCCACATCTTTTTTGTCTATTCGAAAACATGCTGACTAAACATATGTTAACAACTCCATATAAATAAATGGAAGGGATGCTACAGTCTACACTGTGACTGTTAAATAAATTGAATAATGAAATTAATTTATGTGGAAATATTATAACATTTCTTTTAAATACCTAATAAAATTTCTTTTAAATACCTGATAAAAATGACATAACAGATGGTAAAGTTACTGCAAGGCTATCAATCTCCCACATCCAGAGACATGTTGTTAGTATTTCAATATTTGTCAAGTTAAGTTTATTTCACTTTAATTGGAATTTCCAGTCAGTCTCAGGGCTCTCTTTAAAAGATATTTCCCCCCAGTGGTATCCCTTGGTATGGTTTATTTAAAATATTAGCACTGACTAAATGGAAGCTCTATTTTTTAAAAAATTTTCCTGAAACGATTCTAAGAATATAAGTTAGAAAGTAAGTCAGAAACTCAGAATTGTAAAATAAAGCGAAGGCACAGCACTATGGCAATGGTAACTTTAAGTTGCACAAAATGATGATTTGGGATATTTACTTATCAATTCATTTTTTCTGATACAATTGCTATTCTGGCAACATTCTTTGGAGTCAGAAGGATCCAAAGGCTGAACTACTATAGACAAAGCACTTAATCTCTTATACCTACAGTTTCTTTACATGTAAAATGAATATAATAACAGTAGTGAATTTCAAATGATGTAATGAGAATTAAATGAGATAATTTAAGTGCAGTGCTCTCAGAAAGCTTCTAATCAAAGGGTAACTATAACAATATTATGATTGTTTTAGTAAAGCAAAGGAAATGCTGTAGACTTAGTATCTCTCAGCAATGCATTAGACAAACTTTCTTATGATCCCTTTGTGGACAAAAAGAAATATGAGCTGAATGACAGAACAATTATGTGGAATGTGCTGGTTGAGCACTTCCAGCCCCAAAGTATTAATTAATGGATCTTGGTCACTGTGAAGGAGGCACACTGCAGGTTCTGCCCTCTGCCCTTTCCTATTCAACATTCTCATCAACAAAAATGGAGAAAAGTATAGATGCACTTACCTAATTTATACATTACTCAATGTAAAGAGAAATGAGTAAATATGAAATGACAGAATGTGTATCTCAATAAACAGATGGTAAATAAATGTTAAATATGATAAGAGGAAAAGGACTGACCCTAATAAGATTATTTATACTTAAAATGTGTATTATACACATACAGCATGGGGGGGAACCTGATAGGAAAAAAATCTCTCTGAATATAAGAATATAAAGCCCTCTATATATTTTTAGTTTGCAGTTTGTACTATTTAGTGTAAGGTTACTTATTGTAACAAACTGAACCAAAAACAAATAATTCAAACACAGCCCAAAATATGTATTCCTGATTACTAGGTGACTTTGTGATGTCTTGAATCAGGGACTATTTTTAAAACAATTTATCTAAAATAATTACTACAATTTTATAGATAGTCTTTTCCACTGACATATGTAAACAAGATACAACATCATATGTAAAGTCAAAATCATATTAGTATGTCAAATCAATGGTTCCTAAACTTGGCAACACACTGGAATCACATCCAGAGCTATATAAGAAAATGCTTCCTGAAAGCATTGAGGATGATAACATCATGAAATCTTAGAGGTCAGTTGGCAGTGTTTAAGCACCGCAAGTAAGGTAGACCCAATTATCTTCATGAGCAGCAAGATGGGCGTGGCAACCAAGGTGTTAGACCTCCTGGGAACTCTGTATATGATAGTATATGATATATGACAGTATATAAAACACAGTGTTTCAAGGGTAAAATGGATGGGCAACAAACCAGGGAATTCTTAATCTATACAATGAATGGAAATCAAGAATAAACAATCAGAAACCTGAGAGTAGCTGCTCCTATAAGGTGTCATGATCCCTGCTCAGTTTCTAGATTGAGATCAGTTTTTAGACCTGAAAGCCACTGACTGAAGAGAGTCCAAGTCCTCAGGAGAAAGGACTTTACAGCACCACAGAAGCTTTACATGATAATGATTCTCTTAGTCCTTCCACACATGGTACTATGACCATTTCCTTGGTTGAACTCACACTGTAGGATAGAGAATATTCAGACACTTCAAAGACTATTGGCGATATGATCCAAGTTGATCTAAGGACCTGAAATTCCACCATGCTCCTCCATTAGACTAATGGGGGAAAGGGTTTCTATGGAAATTATGTGAAGTCCTGAAGCTGATGCAGCTCACAGTGGGTTCATCAGGTCCACAGATCTATCTGGCAGTTATTTTCCTGGACACCAAATATGTAGTTGGAATGAAAGTACTTAATAGTTGGAAAAATCCCCATATTGGGCTCTTACTCTAAAGGGTAAGAGTTATTATAGAAAGAAAGTCAAGTGGAAACCTCACTCCTTGGCCAAGACACTAAATTAAAAACAATATTGTATCTTAGGAGAAATGACAGAAATTAATGTCATTCTTAGACAACTAAGGGATACTGGGATGGTGCTCCCCACAAAAGTCCCATTTAATTCATCAGTCTTAGAAGTACTGGTGGTGCAGAATTTTGTTGCATAGAATTTACGGCAAGTCCCAACAGAAAAATTACAAGTGAGGCCCTTAGCGTTCTGGAGCAAGACAATATCAGCTTCAGTAAAAATATGCACCATTGAATAAGCCATTACTATTATTCTATTGGGTCCCAGTGGATGGAGAGCAGCCAGAACATGCAGCCAGAACTGTAGTAGTTGGATTTTTTATAGGCCCACCTAGTCATATGTTTGGGCAGGCTAGTAACAGTCCATCATAAAATAGAAATGGTATACACATAAGTGGGCATAATAGGACCAGAGAGCACAAGTAAACTGCTAGACCCCTATGTCATCCACTAAATCACTAGCTTCTCTCCCTCAATTCACAACTGATGCAAGTGGAGAGAGAAAAAAGCTGGTTCACAGATGATTCAGCTCTGATATTGCTATAAGCCAAAAATTAAGTGCTGCGGCATTACAGCACTGCTCAAGGGTGTAAAACTGAAAGCAGTGGGGCAATTCTCCCAAAGGTCAATGCTTTGGGAAATGCACCTCATCATCAATTCCATGCATAGAGAAGTATCCCGAAGTAAGAGTATATATATGGATTTATGGACATGAGAGAATAGATTGGCTTGTTGATCAGGGGTGTGAAAAGAGAAAATTGAAAGGCTGGGGACAAGAGACATGTAGATAATCTACGAGAAGAGAAAATATATGAAGATCTTTGTGTCACATGCAATTCCCTACAGAGAGCATCCCCCACCAGAAAAAGCACTAAATAACCAAGTAGACATAATGATTCAACCATATGTTGTTAACCAACCTCTGTCATGGTCTGCGCTAGTGCTCACACAGTGGGAATATAAATGGAGCAATAATCACGAGGGCAGGGATGGAGATTTGTTTTTGAATCCCCAAAACATGAGCTTCCACTCATCATGGCTTATCTAGCTGCTGCCACTACTAAACGTATAACCCGCCATCTGAAGAGACCAAGACAAAGTTTCCAAATGGCACCATCCCTCAGTAGGCCAATAGCCCCTCAGAGTCAAGTTGATGACATTGAACTCTCCACTTTGGAAGTGGTAGTGATCCATTAGCATATATTCTCTTCTGTCTATGGTGACTGAATCAGCTCCAGTGTTTCAGGGCTTAGTGTTTGATTTTCTAACATTGTGTTCCATCGAACATTGCATTGGACCGAGTAAGCTACTTTTACAGAACAGAAGGTAAACAAGCAGGCATATGAACATAGGATCTACTGGTCCTATAACACACCCACCACCTAACAGAGCAATGGGATGGCCTTTTCAAGGCAAAGCTGAGGGACCAGCTTGAAGAAGATACCATGCAAAGATAGGGAAATAGCTTCCAAGAAGAAGTAGGTGTCCTAAATCAACAACAGGCGTTTGTTTTTGGTTGTTTTTTTGTTTGTTTGATTTTTGGTTTTTACCATTAAGTAGAACACAAAGGTCCAGGATCCCAGGGGTGGAAGTTGGAGATGCCCTGGCTAGCCTCACTTTCAGTGGCCTACTTGGAGAATTTGGATTCCCATCCCTATAACTCTATGCTCTGCAGATGTGAAGGTCTTAAGACTCACCAAAGGGAATATTTTCTAACATAGACACAGCAAGGGAGCAACATACAAGAAACAGTGACATCCTGGCAGAGAGAAATGACCCCACTCATGAGGAAGGTGTACAGCTGCTATTATACAATGGCAACAGGGAGGACCATGTTTGGCCCAAGATGATTCATTGGAGATTTCTCGGTACCCCTTTCCCAAGGTGGTGGTATATTGACAATTATATTAAAAAAATCCATTGCAAAATTATATTTTGGTTAACAATGAAGTTATGTCAGTATGGATTTTGCTCACTTCTTAAATATTTTAATAAACCAGACTCTGCCCCTTCCTTGGCCACAGGCTATAGCTGACCCCATCTGGGGACATCAGCCATGCTACTTCTGTCTTCGGTGTTTGTGCTTATGATAGATGGAGTGAAAAACTGGGAGCTCTGAGCTTCATGGGAGGAAGTCATCTTTGGACTATACAGTTCTGGTAGGGCAAGGGTCCTAGAGTGGAAGTGAAACATAGGATTCCACTGCTACTGAATGGCTCCTCCTCTTTTACATCTAGAGAAACAATGTGCCTTCACATGCAGCAAAGGAAGCAAATACACCCTGGGAGGAGAGAACATGCTGGAGAGAACACCCTAAAGGAAAGAATATTCTCCTTTTTATGAAATATTTTTATTTTTCCAATATTTAATTTACTTTCAAGAAAATTGCTTTCTCCTCAGGAATGAAGAGAGTCCTTCCATGAAAACCCACCTCTCTCTACCCAGCAATCACAGTCAGCTCACCACTGGCACTACCCTTTGATTCTGTTTGTGTTGTGACACAAAAATCGACTACCAAATGTAAGATAGATGGCTAGTGGGAAGCTGCTGCATAACACAGGGAGATCAACTCGATGATGGGTGATGACCTAGAGGGGTGGGATAGGGAGGGTGGGAGGGAGTTGCAGAAGGGAGGGGATATGGGGATATATGTATAAATACAACTCATTCATTTTATTGTACAGCAGAAACTGGCACAATAGTGTAAAGCAATTATACTCCAATAAAGAGCTTAAAAAAAAATCCTCAGACCCTCAAATTACCTGCATCTCTCCCTCTCTACAAAAGAGTCTGCACCATCTCTCTCTTTCTCCCCTTTTCTCTTCAAATCCTGAAATTCTCACTGTGCCCACTGAAATTCATAGTCTACTATCAGAAAAATCTCTGTTTTCTTAATCTCTCTAATTGAAACCTGGCTTTTCCTGGAGGAACTTACCTCCCCTCACATGAAGTCTTTCTTTCTCAAGACCTTGTAACCCTGGGCCTAAAACTATTTACATTTAACCCACTTGCTCTCATGGGTGATGGTATCCCACCATTGTTGCTATCCATCTGAACTGTAATTGGCTGTTTATTTGCATGTCTCTCCTAGTAAAATATAAACCCCTTGATGTAAGAGATAGTATCATATTTAGGGATATATTCCTAGAATTGAAAACAGTATCTTGTACACTGAAGATCTCATATCTGTTGGAAGAAGCAATAAATGAATGAATAATATAATATGAAGATAGTTCAAATCAGTAGCACTTTGAAATGCGTACCATTGATATTTTTAAATGTTCGTACCTTTAAGTCTAGTGTTCCACTTCAAAAATGTGTCCTAAGGAAAACTAAGAAAATTTATTCTGATGAGGTCAAGATTTATCTAAAAGGACACTGGCTAAATTTGCAACAAAAAGTGACTAGTTTTGTAAATTACTGTGACTAGTTTTGTAAATTACTGTACATTTATACAATGGAACACTATGAAATCATTGAAGTAGTGTTTGTGAAGAACATTAACAATGTTCATTATGAACTCAATTAAAAAGTTGGTTACTGTTAAAGGCTACTTCCCAATTTAAAAGAAAAAATCAAGATACTAACGAAAGCTAGCTCCATGTGGTGGGATTATGAATGATTTTCCTCATTAAACTACATTTTACTAATTTTCTACAATGGGTAAATCTCTTTACTACTCTGATACTCAAGTTCCTTATGAGCTAACCAAGAAAAATTTCCGCCACAATATTTTTTCACTACACGATGATACATAGCTCTACATTTGCAATGTAGAGGTGATTAATAGTCCTGCTCATAGTGTGTACCTTGTTGAATAGCAGTAAAAGGATGACGCTGGAGTTAGGACAACGTGCCCAAGCAGGAATACCAACACACACACTGCACTATCGTACTCTATTCCACTTGTTTCACGTACTGTGAAATCACATTAATATTACATTCCCTAAGTGAAAAATGAATGAAGGCTTTGGGAACCAGTCAGCAGGACTAGATCCACTTACAGATGTCTGGTGATTTCTAAAGCAGAGAAGATAGATGTTTCCCCAGGAACCAGTCATTTAACAGGACAGAAGGGAACCCTGATTCCCTATTAAACAGTTCTCTTTGGAAGTTCTCATTCAATTGAGATTTGAGCCCTTCACATGGAAAAGTGAAGTAAGATGAATGATTGCCCTCACTCAACATGGGAAAATGATATTCTCTTCTTCAGTGTTTGGATTCAGGGTATGACTTTATAGCAGCTATTTCTCATCATACAAGTCAAATCCCATTTCAAAATATGCCATTGCAACAGAAAAATCTGTACAACAAAAATATTTTTCCAGGCTGCATTCCATAAGTTTTTAATCATTTCTATGAGAAGCCCCAATTACTATGCCAATAATATGTGAACTCCTTTAGACAAAGCTAAGGTAGAGTCTGAACATTTTATATTACTGTGTGTTCATTCACAGTATGCAGTATGTGTATTATCTTTAAAGAAATATTGGTTACACATTTTTCAGTTATCCACATTTAATGCAGCCACTAGCAGTAGCACCATCTATGAATATGAAATGCAAGAATATGAATCACTTTTTCAACATAAACTTAATGATTATTTTTTATACCCCACTTTAATAATACTTTGTCTGAAATTGCCAAATATCACTTCTATTTTGGGGCTGAGAACACATCTGCAGTTGGATTCCACTCTATCATGTGGAAACCCATCCACGGGGTGATTTGGTTCTTGTCTGAGCTTGTGCCCTGGTTCCACAGCCCCTTAATCTCAATCACTGTCACTTAAAGAGCATTTTGGTTGGTCACCTAGGGGACAGTAATTCATCTTTTAGGTCTTCATACCTGTCCCTGTTTCTCAGGTTTTGCCATCACACTGTAGCTATTGGAAGGGCATTGTTTTGGAAGCTATTTTTTTCTGCAATAATAAATGAATCCTTTTTAAACACTGAAGAAAGCACACATTAGGAGCCTGCACCTGGGTCGCATTTTGGACTGTGTGAGAGCTGTTTCTTCTGTGAAGATTTCATGCAACACCTACAAGCTCTGTTCTTCTCCTTCTACATTGGTAAAGCAGCCGTTGTGTCAGTTAAAAGTCTAATTGGCTTGTCCTTCACACCATGGCTACGTTCCTTTACAATGCCCAAATCAATATGTTAATACTTGCTTTTATATCTCTGATTCACTCCTAGTAATTCTCAAACATATTTTCACTCACGCAAAAGAGAAGACAAACTTCCACAGATGTGAGAAATTGACACAAAATACAGTGTCAATTGTAACCCTGAAGTTTATTGGGTGCACTCTTTCTTTTCCTAATTGATATGTTATACCACTGTGATCATTTGATGCTATTTCATAATTTACATCATAATTTACTTTTTATTCATTATTTATTTAGAAATGTGTTTGTACTCATTTTATCTTATATATTTTTGTTTTTGTTTTATAACTGAGATGCTTTGTGATCAGTGATAATTGAGTTTTTGAAACTTGTTTCCTGAAATGCATTGAAACATGCTTTATGGAGCGTTCATGGTCAGTTTTCATAAGCAATTCATGCATGCTTGAGAAAAATGTTTTTCTCTAATTTTTGGATGCAATAATAATGCTGTTCATGTAAAAATCCTCAATAAAATCTGAGAAAACCAAATTCAACATTAAAGGATCACAGAGCATGATCAATTGGGATTTAGTACAGGGATGCAGGATGGTCCAACATCTGCAAATCAATCAATGTGATACACTACATTAACTAAATGAAGGATAAAACTCCTATGATCATCTCAAGAGATGCAGAAAAAGAATTTGACAAAATTCAACGTCCATTTATGATTAAAAAAAAATCCCAACAAAGTAGGTATAGAGGGACATGACCTCAACGTAATAAAAGCCATATATGATAAACCCACAGTTAACATCACATTCAAGATCAGGAAAATGACAAGTATGTTCACATTTGCCACTTTTATTCAACATAGTATTGAACATACTTGGCAGATCAATTAGGCAAAAACAAGAAGAAAAAGGCATCCAAATTGGAAAGGAAGAAGTAAAACTGTCACTACTTGCAGTTGACAAAATATTACATATAGAAAACACCAAAGAGCCTATCAAAAAACTGTTAGAACTAATAAATGAATTCATTAAAGTTGCAGGATACAAAATCAATATACAAAAATCAGTTGTGTTCCTATACACTGGTAGCAAACTATCAGAAAAAGAAAATAAGAAAACAATCCCATTTACAATTGCATCAAAAAGAATAAAATATCTATGAATAAATTTAATCAAGGAGGTGAAAGACCTGTACACTGAAAATGATAAGACATTGATGAAAGAAATTGAAGAAGACACAAATAAACAAAGACATCCCATGCTCACTGATTGGAAAAAATAATACTGTCCAAACATCCATACTACCCAAAGCAGTCTGCATATTCAATATAATCCCTATCAAAATTCCATCGGCACTTTTTACAGAAATAAAAATCCTAAAATTTATTTGGAACAATCCTAAAATTTGTTTGGAACCAAAAAATACCCCAAATAGCCAAAGCAATGTTGAGAAAGACGAATAAAGCTGGAGGCATCATATTCCCTGATTTCAAACTGTTACAAAGCTGCAGTATTCAAAATAGTGTGGTATTGGCATAAAAATGGATACATACATCAATAGAACAGAATACAGAGCCTACAAATAAACTCACCCATATATGGTCAATTCATTTACAACAAAGTTGCCCAGAATACACAAGTAGGAAAGGACAGTTGCTTTAACAAATGGTGTTGGAAAAACTGGACAGTCACATGCAAAAAAATGAAACTGGAACACTATCTTACACCATTCACAAAAATTAACTCAAAATGGATTAAAGACCTGAAACCATAAAACTCCTAGAAGAAAACAAAGGTGATAAGCTCCTGGACATTGGTCTTGGCATTCGTTTTTTGGATCTGACTCCAAAAGCAAAGATAAAGCAAGATTTAAAAGTGGCACTGCATCAAAATAGAAAGCTTCTGCACAATAAAGGAAATCATTAACAAAATGAAAAGGCAATAGTGAATGGGAGAAAATATATGCAAATCGTATATCTGACAAGAGGTTAATATCCAAAATACATTTTTAAAAAAAATTTATACAACTCAATAACAAATAAAACAAACAATCCAACTGAAAGATGGGAAGAGGATACGAATAGACATTTTTCCAAGGAAGACATATAGATGGCCAACAGGTACATGAAAAGATGCTCAAAATCACTAATCATCAGGGAAATGCAAATCAAAACCACGTGAGATATCACCTCACACGTGTTAGAATGGCTATTATCAAAAAGGCAAGAAATAGCAAGCATTGGCAAGGATGTGGAGAAAAGGGAAATTTTTTACACTATCAGTGGGAATGTAAATTGGTGTAGCCATTATGGAAAACAATATGAAGTTTCCTCAGACACTTAAGACCAGAAGTACCATATGATCCAGCAATCTGACTCTGGACATTTACCCAAAAGCAAACAAGATAGTAACTGGAAAAGATATATGTACCCCAATATTCACTGCAGCACTATTTTCAATAGCCAAGACATGGAAACAACATTCATGTGTATCAAAAATTGAATTGATAAAGATGAAGGGGTATACACATACACACAATGGAATACTATTCATCCATTAAAAAAATGGAATCTTGCTATTTGTGACAACATAGACGCACCTTGAGGGCATTATGCCTAGTTTGCTGAGTTGGACTCAGTCCCCGGTCTGTGACCACCAACTGTACCTCAAACATGTGGGCACCAGGGCCTGGGCCCTGGGATCCCGGGTCTGGTATCCTTGGACTGGAGGGAAACTCTCTGAGGTTTGAGGAAGGGTGTTCCCTGGCCCAATAGCCTGTGAGGAGGACTAGTCCTGGAGTCCACTGGACACACTCAGTCTCCCAGCTCCCAGCCCTGGGAGTCCAGAATCACACACACAGCAGCAGCCTGTGCATCCTGGCGCCACCTTGCAGCTATTTCTGAGACCACACCTTCAGGACCTGGCCCAGAATCCACAGCCTGCCCCTTCCTCCTTCACCCTGTCTATCCCAGTGGTAACTGCAAAAACTAAAATGACATTGCTTGCCCACAAAAAAAAAAAAAAAAGCCCCCCAAAATCTCTCTTTAACTTCAACTCTTTCTGCCTTTTCCCTTGTTCACTCTGCTGCAACCACACTGGCTCATTGCTGTTCCTAGAAAAGATTAAGAACATTATTACCTCAAGGCATTTATACTTGCTGCTCCCTCTGACTGGCCACTTTCCCCCTTATCCTCAGGGCCAACTCCTCATTTATTTACAGATTCTCTCTGAAAACATCTAACGTGTGAGGACTGTCCTGGTCCTCTGGTATTTCCTTCTGTCTCATCTCTGTAATCCCATTTCCTGTTTTCTCATGCTACTTATAACCATAAGAGGTACTATGTACTTACTACTTTACTTTCTTCTTGTCTGCCCTCACCCCCACCCCATTAGAATAAATTTCCCAAGAATTGAAATTATGTTTCATGTTCACTACTGTATCCCCAGGGCCTGGAACAGGGGTTGGAAAATACTAGGTACTCAATAAATATTTGAGTGACTGACTTAGTTTAAAAAGGGCGTTATAAGATGATATGGAAGCATAAAACAGAGGCTGAGGGAACAAAATTTCTTGAGGAATCTGAAACCCAAATGCTAAGACTACAATTAGGAGTTTTCCAGGAAAAGTAAAGAAGAGGGAGGGAAGAATTTACCCACAAAGAGAACACGGTTGCCAAGACCCTAGGTTTATTTGTTTGTTCAACAAATATTTATTAAACACCTACAATGTACCAGGCTGTGATCTGGGCATCTGGGACATAAGGAGTAAAGGGGAAAGGCCATATAGAAATAAATATTTGACAAATGGTCATTTAATAAAAATGCTATGAAAACAAGTTGGGATAGAGCATACAGAATGGTGGGAGTGGGGAAGGAAGACCAGATATGGTGGGTAACTTCTGAGGAGGTGCAGTTTAGGTAGAGACTGAAGTTCTATCCTCAAGGAAGTTCAAGCAAAGTTATTATCTGGAAATAAAAAAGCAGAAAAACTAAACACCCCCCCCAAAAAAAAACCCTCAAAATCTATGATATTCTTATTCATTGGTCCTTTATTACTCTATCAGTTACTGAGAGACTTATTTTAAAAATCTCTTACTCTTGGTGGATTTATCAGCTCCTTATAAGAGCTCTGCCAATTTTTGCTTCCTGTATTTTGAGGCTATGTTAGGTGCATCTAAGTTTATGAATGGTTTATACTCTTGTTGAATGGAATCTTTTTTTTTTATGTTCAAGTGAATATGTTTTATTAAATGCTGAATGGAATCTTTTATCCTTAAAAATAATTTTTGGAGTACACTTTGTCTGATATTAATTTAGGTGCATCTCTTTTTGGTAATATTTCCCAGGTATATTTGTTCCACTGTTGTACATTCTGCCTTTCTCTGTCCTTATTTTTTACATGCTTTACATTTATCTTCAGGAAATAGCATATAGCTGGATTTCAAAATATCAAATCTGAGATTTTTTTTATAGATGGAATATTTAATCCATTTGTATTTATTGCATTTACTAATATATTTGAAATTGCCTTTTTTCACAATTTTTCTTTCTATTTATGCTCCTTTTACTGTGCTTAGTTGATTTTGAATTATTTCATTCTTTTGCCACCCCCCATTTTACTTCTATAATGGACATGTTACATGCTACTTCTTTTTTTTCGGTAATTTCTTGACTTTTTCAAAGTGCTTTGATATGTATATATTTCACAAAGTCCAAAGTTAATGAAAATAGTTTTCTTCTTGGCAACACAAAGGTTTCAATTTCAAATTTACCTTCCTATTCAAACAATTTAGTTCTTTAGTTTTTAATCTCCAAAAATGTAAAACATTATTTTTATGCAAAGATATTTATTTAGATATAGCCACATTTATCATTGTTTGTATTCACCACTATTATTATTCAATAATATATTTAGTTCCCTAAAATACATTTCAGATAAATTTTGTTAGCCTGCCCCTCCTTTTTTTAAATAAATTTATTTGTTTATTTATTTATTTATTTATTTATTTTATTGGCTGTGTTGGGTCTTTTTTTTTGCTGTGCACAGGCTTTCTTTAGTTGCAGTGAGTGAGGGCTACTCTTTGTTGTGGTGCACGGGCTCCTCATTGCTGTGGCTTCTCTTGTTGCAGAGCACAGGCTCTAGGCGTGTGGGCTTCAGTAGTTGCAGCACATGGGCTCAATAGCTGTGGCACACGGGCTTAGTTGCTCTGCGGCACGTGGGATCTTCCCGGAGCAGGGATCTAACCAATTTCCCCTGCATTGGCAGGCAGATTCTTAACCACTGCGCCACCTAGGAAGCCCCAGCCTGTTCCTCCTTGATTATATTTTAAATTCTCTTTTGTTTAAATATTTTAATCATAGTCATTTCATATTTTAAATCTGCTAATTCCTAATTATTTAAACCATGTTTTTCCAGTTCTGCTGTTTATTATTTCTCGCTCTTGTTTATGGTGAATTATTTTCTCATCTGTTTTGTGATTTAAAGTGTAAAACTCAGATTTGTATGCCCTTAATGCATGAGAACCAGGGAAGGCCTGAGTTGAGTGCACAGATTTCCCCAAAGGAGATTTGAGTTAGCTTTCTCCAGGCATATCAGGGTTTTAGCAAAGCAGGACCACTCTGAATTAATTTCTCAGAGTGGGATTTTCTGTGTCACACAGGGAGACAAAGTTTTGTCTTGGTTACATGAGGGCAAGCCTGTGGTTGTGCTTGTCTCCATTTGGACCAAGTCCAATAAAGACAAGTTCCATCATCATATCCCTTTGTTATTTGCCGGATATTTTTTTCACTTTCACTAAGTCGTAGTCTTTGGCTGTAAACAACGTAAAGTAAGGGTCGCCTTCCCTTTACTTGGTTGGGCCCAATATTTTTTTCATGTTCTTTTCAAAGACTTTAAAACCCAAAGAACTGAGTCCCTGGTATCACCAAATGTCCTCAAGGTAGCCCAGCATTAGCTTGTGATTTTGAAACTATTTTGTATTTGCCCAATTCTTGTTCACACTCTGAGGATTTCCTTTTTTTCGTTCAGGCACAGATTTGTATTTTAAAAGTTGTATGTTGTATCTTGTCAGCACGTTGGGTGTTTTATAATGGGAATATTTTTAGGCTGAAATGCTGAAAGCCCAATCCTGTCCATATGCAACACAAAGACACAGATTAAAGATAAATAGAGGGACATCATGGAAATCTATTTTTTCTCAGTGTAAAATGGAGGCAAGATTAGGTTCCTGTGCTTGACTTATGTATCCTGCTCTTCCCTTTCCTTTCTTGGCCTGAGGATAAGAAAGAAAGTAATTATATAATTCAATTATTTTGCAACATACCTTTTACATAATTTTTATATTGCATATATGTCCATCAGCAGAACTAGGTCATAAATATTATGAATTTTTAATATATTTTATATTAAAAATAAGCAAGCTAATGTAAATTAATAATAGTTTTACTTCTGTTTTGAATTCAAGAAGTCTAGACTCCAGAAGAAAATCAGTGGAATGACTCCACAGGGATTCTCTCCTCAATGCAAAATTCATAAGCATTAAAAATCTTTGCTCTTTTTTATTTTCAATTAAGATATCACCATACTTTGCCAAGATAAAAGATGACAAGTGTTTTTCTCTTGTTTACAGGGACAAAATAGACAACTCCACATCAATTTTTTTTCCTCAAGAGAAAGTGTTTCCATCAAAGAAGCTATGTTACCTTCAATCAAAGTGACAGGATGAACACTATCGATGGCTAGTGATTGACACAAGTCTCAGAGACATGACATGGATTTGCTACTCTAAATGACTTTTGATGCATACCTCAATGTAAGATCATTTCTCTTCCTTAGCAGGTGTGGATTCTGATTTCATTACCTATTAAAACTAAGCAGAAATCATCCAAAACATCTTGACACTCTTCTTTTTGCATTAATGACAACAATAACAAAAATTAGAAGAGTTTTTATTTTTTTGTTTAGATGGTAAAATATATATACATGTAAAATCATATAGAGTTGTTTCTGTTTTTACCAGTGTGAGGTAAAGGAAAGTGAAATCTGAACCATCTTAACCAATGTTGGAGTGATCAATATGAAATAGCATAAAGAAATTGAAATGTAATTGACTTTGATATTGACATCCTGGCTCTGCTCTTCCCTACTTGGGTGACCTGAGGAAGCACTGAATATGTTCCAGCCTCAGGCTCCTCAATTATAAAATTATTTTTAAAACTTAAAATACTTAACTGATAGAATTGTGTTGAGAGTTAAATAGATAAAGTACCTGGAAAGTAGATTCTTATTAATTACCTTTATCTGTAAAAGGTACATATGGAGGGGAAAATATAAACACATACACACATATACATGTGTGTATTTCTGTGTGAGGATTTATGTATACTTATATTTCTGTGTATATGTTTGTGGATGAGTGTATATGTGTCCTCAGGAGGCATTTCACAAAGAAATGTTCAGTGACTTATGATATAGTTAGCGAACAAAAAATTTGAATACTCTGAACAAATCATTATTTGGGGAAGGGATGCTCACCCTGTTGAGAGAGACAAGAGGGTCACCATGGTTGGAGAGAAATGACTTCAGTTTTGATAAAAAATAGAAAATATACTGGTGACAGTCAGCTCAGGGAAGAAGCTGGACTCCAAAACAAGGAGTGGGGTAAGGCAGAAAAGAAGAACCACAGGTGTTATTACCTGCAGCATAAGGAAGCTACACAGGCATTTTGTGATTGAGGATTATTTGAAGGTATTCCAACTGCCATGATCATTGATGCTTACCCAATCCAGGTATATAACAATCAGTGTCTGAAAGAAGTTTTAACTGAAGTCTTTATAAAACAGCAAAAGCATGTATTAAAATGTCTATGTAATAAGAACTATACACTGTTCACTATTGGTATGATGATCTAAGAATAATTACATAGATAAACTGCAGAGCATATCAGTGGTGCTTTGATCTAAGCATCCCATCTCTCCTCTCTAGAAACAGAGAAAGATACTTTCCTGAGTCTCAAGTTCAAATGCACACAGGGACCATACAGGTAAGGGTATAGATGGGATAATTATATGACAATAGAAAGTAACATAATAAACTGGGAGTATTAGAGCCACATAAAAACATTCATATTCAAGTTTTGCCAAACCTTGTGCAAATTCCTCTGGGTGGGATTTGCCTGAGAACCACCAATTGTTAGCCTGATTTATTCAAACAGAGCTAGATTCTCTTGTTCAATCCATCTTCCTACATCCCATCCTTTTCTTCCCCCAGGCTATCCTTTGTGAAAGGGTCATCCCTTTTATTCAAGGCACTTGTAACTAATTCCAAACCAATCAGCTTCTGTTTGCAGGTGACAGAAATTTACTATTATGTGGACACTTTTCCCTAAATATCTGCAGTTATTTACTAATTGTGCAGAATTTCTATCTCATTATGCAATCTTTTTCTGGAGACACTTTGTTGGCTATCTCTAGGTGTCCTTCTGACTTCTGCAGAGACATTCTATTTAAAAGAGAAACAAAGAACTTTTCTAATTTGGTCACAACTCCATCCCATACCAGCCCCTTCACCCACACCCCTTGCACAAAACTGTTCATCATCCAATGCTTTTCTTTGGTTTAACATTATTATATGCTCTTGCTGACCATAATGGATCAAAGTTTCAATAATAGGTATAAGCCTGAGTCTTCCAGGTAAGCTTCTGGCTTTCAGAGGCAGCTAACTGTAAACAATTAAGATAGCTTCTAGGAGAAGGAACTAGGTCTGACATATTTTTATAAAAGTTTGGTCCTCCTAAGGGATGAGAGCAGTCTCCAGCCAAACCAAGCAACGGAGTGCCCAAGCTCCCTTGCTGATATCTATAGTCCTACGTGAAAGCTAATATTTTCCAGATAGATTAGAAAGAGATAATTTTGTTAGACCATGGAAGACCTCGCCGTAAAACCGTGGCAGGTTGTGTAAGGTGGTGGGGAAATACTGTTGTGAGGTATTATAGGATTTTAACAGCTAACCTTCTGGTTCAGAGCAGCCACTGTTTATGGACCTTGCACTTATTTTACTAAAACACCCTGTCTTTCAAGATACGAAATTTTCAGGTCACAGGCGCTATCAAGAGATGAGATTTCTCTCAGCCTCTGAGTGGGGCGGAGAAGAGCATCAAGTAAGCCTCTACAAGGTAATCAGGGCTGTCTGTCTGTGCCACGAGCTTTTCTAATGCCAGTTGGTCCACAAGATAAGTCTTGGGAGTTATTTCACTTAGATTAAAATAGTTCCTTTTTCTAATTCAATAAGCAAAACAGCTCATGTAATTCTCTCAAAACTGATACCAATTTAAATGCGATTAGTAATACTATGCAGCTAGAAGAATAGTAACCCTGGGGACCAAAAGAACTTAAAGATGTCTTATTTAAATGCCGTTAGAGTTTTCCTTGTTGAACTAACATACACAGAAGTAAGAACCAAGGCTAATATTTCAAATACCATCCGAGTAATTTTTTTCATCTTTTTTTAGTATGTCCATGTTTTTAGTGTTATTTGAAGATAAATGAAGTTGAAACTGCCTCAAATTGACAAAATTTTTTTCAAAAGTTTTACATTTTTCTCAAAAGGGGTGCAATTTAAATGCATATTTCTTCATCTTGGCATAATCATGACAGGCTTATACACACACAGATTAAACAGAAAATGAAAATCTACATTTAGATGGAAATAGCTCCCAAAGTCACAAAGACTTACAACACAGCTTTGTCTAGTTTTCATTAGAACTAAAGCTACTTCAACCTCACAGCTTCTAATACTGGTGTAAATTGCTCCAGCGGTTCTTATCATGAGGACTGCCATCCTAAAGCAGCTTACTATTAGTTTTTCTCAGGGTTTCTTTTTGAGAGGTACCGGTTTTTTTCAGATAGTATTTGCTTTAGACAGACACTAAATAGCAATATAGCTGTTCACTCATTAATTCTTTCATTCACTCATTCATACGTACTGTCTATAAATCTTTTTTGAGCCCTCACTAAGTGCCAGGCACAGTGCTGGGGATACCAACAGAAAAAGACAAAGAACTTGCCTCATAGAGTTAAAAACTTCTTTTTCCTCATTTTTTTTCATGCCATATTTTGAAAAAGAAGCAGTTTTTTTTTCTTTCCCTTCTTTGTTCCCTTTTTTCTTTCCATCATCTTTCTCTTTCTCTTTTTAATTCATTTTTTTCACTCAACAAGTCTTAGTCATTATGTTGTACATCTTAAAGTTATACAGTGCTGCATGTCAATTATATCTCAATAAAACTGGAAATAAAAACAAAAGAAAACAAAAACAAAAAAAACAAGAAATATTAGGAGCCCATAATGTTTCAGACACTGTCCTAGGCACTGGGTCACCTGCGGCATAAAATCAAGTCTCAGTTTCCCTGGGGCTTTCAGGTCATGGGAAGACTAACAAGTGGTGGCTAACATAGTATATACTAGATTACCACCATAATGGAGTGAGCAGAGAGCTGTATTAGAGAAGGATGAGGGCTCTAATTTGAGTATGGTGAAAGTCTGTTTAATGAGGCATTTAGCCTAAGATTTGATGAGACAGTGCCAGCCTTAGAGAGGAATTAGGGATAAGTAGTCAAGCTTTCCAGGCAAATTAAAAGGCAGTGACAAAGACACTGAAGGAGGAAAGAATCTGGCATGCGTAAGAATCTGAAAAGGGAGAAGGGTTGAAGCATTGTGGCCCCACCCACATTCTCAGACAGAGGCAAAGGCCAGATCATGTGGAGATGTGTAGGCTCCAATAAGAAATTTAGACTTTATTCTAATAAATATAAGGCCATTTAAGGGGATCAACCATGAAACTAATCATTTTCATTAATAATAACATCAAAAATAATAATAGCTCACATTTTTATAGCACTTCCCACATATTGGCAAGACAGAGAAAGGCAATATACCGTTGATCTGTTTCTTTGGATGATATATAACCACAATACTAAGTTAAAAAGAAATGTTTTGAGAAAGGGAAAAAACTTTCAACCCCTTTTTTTCACATTTACAAACATTTTGCTTTAATCCTTTCTAAAGAGGCAGATCTCACCACTGGTCAATGATGACCAAGATGACAATACTTTTAAGTGTGATGTTCTCGTGACCACATGGACTATGGAAATATCATGGGAACATGGCATCAGGCCTTACACATCTTAAATCCTCCCCCATACACACACACACACACACACACACACACACACACAAAGGATCTAAACATATTGAAGGGGGCTGCTGATTGGCTGATCAAATTTGCCACTTTACATCAACAGGAAGATGAGTGGCCACTAAATTTACTTCTTCAGAAACTGCTGCACAGGATGTTTGATCCATTTTGCCTTTGTAGGAACCTAGTGTGGAAATATCCTGTAATACTGTACTGTTAATTTTGTCAGATATCAAGAGAAATATATGTTAAAAGGGAGGAATGTCAGAACATAAGCCAAGAAATTGTGTCTTATAAGTTTAAAGGAAGAAACTGAATGCTATAAGGGTAGGTACAAGTGATAACTGAAAAATTCCTTCGGAAATTCCAGCCACAGTTTCACCTCAGCTGTGGAACAGCTTGTAGTTTTTATTTTGCAGCTGTAATCCCTGTGGAATCACTCTTCTCTGTCTCCAAATACTTCAAAATCTAACCAGTTCAGGTAAGAATTTAAATATAGGAAGAACTCTTCTGAACATGATGTTTAATGAAAATGAAAACAGTGGATTTTTTTTTAACATTCTGCCTTTCTTGTTATCGAAATAATCTGAAACCAATATAACAATTTCAGACCTGCAGCACATGGTATTATGTTCCATTTTAACTTTCTGGGAACATTGTAGAAAGGTCATAGCAGGACACAGATCTTTGGAAGCAGGAATCTTTCACTGAAGCAGTTATTTGGAACTACATTTTCCCTGGACAACAAAAGTCCAGGTAGCTTAATGAGAAAGGACCTCTCATTATATCCTTTGTGTGTCTTGCTGACCAATAAATTATCCTGAGAAAACTAACCACAAACTACAAATGGAAACAAAAAGCTAACAGGTTAGCCATGCTTTTTCAAATAAACATATAGAATTAGAAGTTTAATGAAGTCAAGTATCCACCCTACTTCTCTGGTTGCAACTTGGAAAGTAAATATTAAATTTAGACTATTCTTGATTATATTCTAAAATGGGCTGGTCAGCATATTTGATATGCAATATTAGATAAGTAAACTGAGATTAAAGACATTCAGTGCACATAATGCTAAGAGCAGAGAGATTCACACAAGAGGTGTCTGAGTGTTGGCTATATTATAATTAAAAACTAAACAGCATTCACAGTTAGCGATTGTGTCAGTGACATGTCATGGAAAAAGTACTAAAATGAAAATTAGAAATTTAGATTCTTACCTGGCTCTACTTTGCAGCAGAACATTGGGCACAGTACATAAAACCTTTGGATCACATTTTTACATTTTTTAAATATAGTGAGTAAAAATCAAAGTTCTCAGATGTATTGTGTTCAAGAAATATACTTTATGTGTTTATTTTAAACTAGCTTAATTTCTATTCCACTGGAGTAGTGAAAATTTAGTCTCAGTGCATATTCCCCTATCAATTCCTCCTAGGTCGCATCTAAATTTCAAAAGTCTTACATAGGTCAAGTCAAGGAGTGTGTGTGTGTGTGAGAGAGAGAGAAAGAGAGAGAGAGAGAGAGAGATCTGGGAGAAGGCATGATGTTGAGGTATCCATTTGGGCTGCTATAACAAAATGCCATGGAGTGGATGGATGGCTTGTAAACAGCAGAAATTTATATCTCACAGTTCTGGAGGCAGGAAAGTCCAAGATCACGCTTCCAGCAAATTTGGTGTCTGGTGTGAACCTGCTTCCTGGTTCATAGATGGCTGTCTGCTGACATAGCAGGAAGGGTATAGGAGCTCTCTGGGTTTATTTTTAATAAGGGCATTAATACCACTCATGAGAGCTTTGCCTTCATGACCCAATAACCTCACAAAGGCCCTTCCTCCAAGCATTATCACACTGGGAGTTAGGGTTGAACACATGAATCTTGGAGGGACACAGACATTGTCAATCACAGGATTCATCAGAAGCTTGATGTAAGCTGGCCAAAAATTGTCCTGAAATTACTCTCATTTGTTTGTAGATGTGTGTCTCTGTGAACTATTCCTCCTAGTTTGCTGTAAGACCTCACTTATTCATACCCATGCAACTGTCTTTAGTCCAGAAGCTGTTGGCCATTTCCATGTCCTTCAAGGCTAGATGGAATCTTTGCTATGTTCCCAGACCACACTGGGCCAATGGAACTCTAGGAAGCATCCCTATACAGGCCCTTTTCCACTGAGGTCTCGTAGCTTCTGGGGGCTCTACCCAGGGAAGTAGAGAACAGGTACTCATTGCTCTCAGCAGTCTCAAATCCAGCTGCCGTTAGGCTCTCCTTAGGAGCTTGATCCAGGGGCAGAGCATAGAAAACCCCTTTCAGAAGCACCAAAAATTGTGCCTCTTGATGTCTCTCCCATCCCCCAAAAGTGAAATGTTGCCTAAGCTAGGTATGAGGCAGCTCTGCTCTCAGACATGATGTTTTTCCCCTAATTCTTATATATTCTTTGTGCTATTTCCATTTTGACTGGGTTAGTGAAACAGACAGCCTGAAAGACACTTTCTCGGTTTCCTTTCTGCTACTGTATGCCTTCCTGAGGCAATGAGCACATAATGGCCAAGCATGAAGAAACTGAGTGTTCTCTAAGGACCCTTAGATTCTGGATTCCCACTGTGAGCAGTTTCTTCTTACCAGATCTGGAGGCATTGAAGGTAGAATTTCTGATAAATAGGAAAAAGCCATTAAAATGACCCAATGACACCACTTTTAAAAAATGCACATAGTAAACCCCGTTGTCCTATATAGTTAGCAAATGAGGTATGCTATTTAAGTATATAATTTCATTAATCCAGAGTTCACATAACCTCCATACTACACGGTTCTCTAATTTTCACAAATTAGATATAATACAGACACAATAAATATTGGTTATGCAAAATTCTCATTTTGTTAGTCATTCAGAAGGCAATACAGAATTATTTATGGCTTTTAATAACTATAATATGTTACCTGAAATATGTGGAAGTATTAAAGTTAAGTCCAAGCAGAATAACAGAAAGTTTATTCTGTAAATAAATGGAGTAACTCCAAGAACAACAAAAAATATATATCTGTGAAATGTGAGCAATTTGGCTGAGCCAGAATTCTATAATTGAATGAATCCATTGTGCATTGCTTGACATTTTAGCGCGAATAAAACAAGTTAGCCAACCTAAAATCCTTTTTGTAGGGAAATGGGGATACAAATTTGTAACAAATGACTGAAAGTATAGCAAATCTGAACAGAAATGGACTTATTCACTGTAAGGAAATAAAGGTAAGGAAATAAAGGAAATAGAATGAAATAAGAAAATAGAAGTTATACGCAGACCCAAAGGGTTGAGTTAATAATAAAATGGAAGCTTAAACCTGTAACTCCTCTAGGTAAGTTGTGTTTAGTTTCATGCACTCTAAACAATCATTCAAAATGTTTAATTTTATAACTGTATTGATTAACATGAAATCTATAAATTGATGACAGTTGATTTACTAGTTGATTATTCCATAAAAAACCAAGTGTTCTTCTGGCTGCACTCAAGCAATCAGCAAACTTATATTGAATCACTACAGGTGTAAACACTGTGGTAGGCATCAGAGACATAGACAAAATTACTTAGGACAAAATCACTTCCTTAAGGAGTTTAAAGCTGATTCAAGAAACAAATAAATAGTGGCTTACAAAATAGGGCTTAGTCATATTTTATTCAACAAATAGTTCTTGATTATTTAATTTATTTCAGGCATTGGACTAAGTGCTAAACTAAGATAATTTCCTCTCCCAAAATTCAGAACCACTGGCCTACTGGAAGAGGTAATTTAGAAGGTAATTATAATACATATGCTTAGATAAGGCTCAAAGTTCTGTGAGAGATCCAGGAGAGGCACCACAGACTCCATAATGAAAGCACTTCTGAGACCTGGAGGAAGCAGATAGAAGACATCCAAATTCAAAGAATGAAGAGCATGAGAGTTAAAGAAAACAGAGACACTTAGTCATTATTAGAAATTTATTTAACCTGATTAGGGATTTATAATGTATGAAAGAACTTTTTTATAAGGGAGAATGGGCGAAACAGAATTGAAGTTTGTAGTGGTTAGAATAACCACTCCCCAAATATCCATGACCTGATTCCCAAAACATGTGAATGTGTTAAATTGCATGCAAAAGGGATTTGCTAGTATAGCTGAGTTACTGACCTTAAAGTAGAAAGACTGCCCTGGATTATCTGGGTGAGCCTGATCTAATCACATGAACCCTTAAAGGCAGAGAACTATGGCTAGATAAAGAAAAAGGGAGAAGTTAGAAAGCTTCAACTCATGAGAAGGCCTCAATCCACTATTGTTGGTTTTGAAGTTGAAGACAGCCATAATCGAGGCACATGGCTGTAGAAGGTAAGGGCAACATTGACTAACAGCCAGCAAGGAAATGGGCACCTCAGTCCTACAACCCCAAAGAACTGACTTCAGCCAACAACCTGAATGAGCTTGGAAATGGATTCTTTCCAGAGCCTCCAGAGAGCCCAAGGTGACTGACTGATTTCAGTCTTGTGAAACCCAGAGCAGAGAAACAAATTGAGCCAACCAGAACTTTGGGACTACAGAACTATGAGAAAATAAATTTTGTGTTATTTTCAAAAAATTAATACAGAGTTAAAGAAGGACGAAGAGACTAAACTTTTTAGGTCCTTTTATGCCCACCAGGCTATTTAGAAGTTTACTTCAAAGCATAAAGAGGAGTGATTTTACATGAAAAGTAAATTGTATTGCAATGTAGAAAGTAGACGTTAGAAACTAAGATTCTCTACTACAATGTAAAATCCTTGAAGGTAGGAATTATTCATTGACAATGCTACAACCCCCTTCCCTAGAACAGTTCCAGTACTTAACAGATACTCTAAAAGGATCAGCACAAAGGATCCAACGGTAGAAAGGATCAACAAATCTTGATCAAATTTTGCCTATTGAAATTATGGGCATCCTTAGGGAAAGGTGGTCAAAGTCTTCTGTATCTGCACTCATCATTTTCTACCTACCTTTTTTTTCACTTTCACTTTAGGAATAATTAGGTACAAAAATCCAAAATAGGTTCAGAAAATGGCACTAAGGTGACAGTAAGTGCTGAGAAAGGACCTGCTATCCTGTAGAGGGTGAGAAGGACTAGAAAGACATGGTAAGGGCTTGACTTATCAGGAGACCCATCTGGATCAGGAGTGAAGACCTCCTGAACTCTCCTGGTGAGTGTTTCTTTCTATTCCTCTTCCTCATCATAGCTACATGTTCTGGATTTCTCACGCATTGAATGAGGTGGAAATGAAACTACATTTCCAAGTTAGTCTTTAGAGTAAAGCATTCCAAATAGGTACCATAAAGCGCCTTTGGGGAAAGAAAAATAAACAAAACCCAATGAAAAAGACCATTCTGACTTGCTTGGGTTTTGGCAGTCAGACAAATTCAGTTTTTGGAAAATTATGTTTATCTTGTGTATTTTTCATGTTCTTAATTCTAGCTATTGTTTGGATTGCTATCTCCCCAAAGGAAAAGATAAAGTGAATCCTCATGCATCTATACAAACATAGTTCAATACTTTGCACATAATGAGTATTCAATAAACAACACTGTCTCTCCTATTTATCTGGAAAAGTCAAAAATGGAAAACAGGAAAACTAAAAACAGATCCATCAGAAACTGGCAACTATCTCACAGTAATCTTCATTTTAGCTCTTCATTGCCTATTCTCAAAGACAGATAACAAAGAAAGTTCATTCTTTTGATCTTCAAACAATGACTGGGCACCTACCATACCAAATGCAGGGATTCAGTGATGTCCTTGATAACAGAGAGTTCACAGTCTACTTGGGAAAACAGGCAAGGACCAAATAATCACACTAATAAATATATAACAATAAATCGAAAGTGTTCGTAAAGTAAAGAATATGTTCCTCAGGGAGAAAAAAAGACAGGAAACAGTGCCAGGCAGACATTATTATGGAGTTCTAGTGTAATATGGCATTTTGTAGAAACTGCAAGCTATTTAGTGATGCTAGCACATAAGGCTGGGTCTGATGAGAAGCTGGAAATGGGGTTAGGGAGGGAGGCTAGCCAGAATGCAACCTGCTGAGTTATCTGGACTTCATTCTGTAGGTAATGAGCACATCCACTATCTTGAGCTTCCTCTTTAAAAAAGTAATTACTCAAATTTGCCATGTGAGTTACAAGACTATTCACTTATGAATTTCTATGTTTTAAAAATATTTCTAAACAGATAATAGTATTATTCATAGTAATCATGTCCCATTTCCAGAAAAAAAATATTGCACTTAGATTTTGTTTTTATTCATTTAGAAATGAATATTTTTTCCCTTGTAGGTAATATTTTATTCACACACACATACTCAATCAATCAATCAATCAATCTGGAAATTGCCCCCTTTGTTCCAGAACCCCAATTGTATAAATTGCATAAAACATTAGAAGGAAAGTTTCCTTTCCTTCCCATTTTTATCCCTAAACACTTTTAAACTACATAGAAAAAATTTTACCACCACAAGAAATACAAAGTAAATATAGTTAAAGACACCAGCTAGAGAATACAAAATGATTGTCTTCATTCTGTAGAGAAATACAAAATGTTGCATTTTAAGTGAGAAAATAATGTTCTTTCATATCAACATAACACCTGAAAATAGAACGAAAGGATATTTAAATTCGCCTTTCTTTTAACAGTGGTAATCAATCTTACTCTTTCCTCAAAATGAACAATTTTGATTACAATGTAAACACAATCAAGATGTTTAATGAAGAAATTTTAGTCCCTGAGTTCATAAAAATTCTAATATATTAGTTGTTACATAGCTTTTTTTTCAAAGATATGGGGAAAATAGTAGACCATTTTGTTTCATTTGCTCTCAATCTAATCTGCTTCACTGTCTGTGTAAGTAGTACCTGTTAGAAAAATGCACTCTAAATATTTAGAGTAAATGCTTAAGTAAGTAATAGAATTGTGTGGGATTTTGTGGGGGGGCAGGGTATGGGAGAGGGGGACTTTTTATTGCTCTAAAATGGAATAGGTGATCTGTATTAGATATCATGTTTCCTCTAATATTCTGAAAATATTGTCTATATGGAACTTGTTAAAGTACAGATTATTGTTTGAACACAGAGTCATAAAAATTTGCAGCTAGTTGGACCTAAAAGTTCATCTCATCTACATTCTTTTTGTTCTGTATGCCTCTCAATTTTTCCAAAACTCCATTGCACTTAGCTTAGAGCCTTGTGACTAGTTCTAGTCAATGGACTATGAATGAAAGTATTACATTCCTTCTCAGCTGAGCTCTTAAGATCAGTGTACCTCCAATGTCTACTCCTCCTCTAGTAACCTACTGAGCTGTGGCCCCTCAAGTAAGCTGGGTCCCTGAGTGACTTGCAGAGTGCCTTCTCCTGCCCACTTGATTGGAAAAGAAATGTAAGTAAGAAAAAATAATGTTGTTCTGTTGAACAACTGAGATTCTGCAGTATGTTTGTTGTGGCAGTTAACATTATTTAATCCAACACATATAACATGAAATGTGTTTCTGGTGTAACAAAACCTAAACTATTTGACATTGACCTATGGTCATAGGCGAGGTAACCAATACCAGGAGCTGGAAAGATAGAGATACGATGATGCATATATATTTGTTAATGCTGATAAATTAGGAGAAAGATGATGTACAACTAAACTTGTAGTTGTCAAAGGAGGTCATCTAGAGGACGTGAACTGGATCTGGGCAATCAGAGGCTACTCATCCCGTCTCCTCCAGTCCTTCAAATATATGTTCTGCCCGCTGTTCCCACAGAGGGAGCCATTTTTAAGGATGCAGCCTTGAAAGAGCCCTGTGTTTTTGAGACCATCTGGGTTGTATACGTGACTGAACCCAGTTAAAGCCTCTGTATAAGCTGTAAGATTCTGGAGGTGGGTGCAGAGATCTACTCCTCTTGTAGCTGTGTAAGACAAGCCTTGGAAGTAGGTTGCCTTGCTTATTAAACTGTCACTTACCAATCTGCTTTACCTCTTTCTTCGGTCTTTTCTTACCCTCTGTGTATGCAAGTCAACTTACAACCAACAGTAGTTCCAGGGAAATAATGTATATTATTTGCTATTGACTGTGTTTGACAATATACTTTAAGAAAGTGACTATTATCACAGGAAGAATTAGTCAGTTTTCAAGCAGAAATTTGGGCCTTACGTAACTGGAAAAACTGACAGACTCAGACAGTAAGTGAAGGGATTAAAATTGGCTTAGAGATAAAGGCCTGTATGTATACATTTTCTACTGGATAATATAAAATAGGGAAAAGATTAGATTACAGATGTAGCTGATCCATATGTTCTGGAGAACCTCAAGATATCCTCCAATATTTGAGAAGAAACACATGGAAGAAAAAGATAAAACACTAAAGCAGCCTCCAGAATCATGACTCATGGAACTGCCTGGAAGCAAATAAACCAGACGTTTACTAAATTTTCAAAGGAATGTTCATCATAAGCTTGGACTAATAAATGCCTTGGATTGTTCTAGACTTAAATAAGCCAACAAGAAAATGTGAATCCACAAAATTACTGGGGAAAAATGAGTTAAGAAAGCTTTTTATTGGCGATAGTTTCCAACTCTCATTTCAGATAAGCCAAGAATAATAGAAAAGAAGAAATGTCCCAGAAGGCAGAGCCAAAGAATGGGAAGAATAATAGATATAAGAAGAAGTCTTTCAGAGCAAAACAAGAAACTCAGTCGAGAAACCTGTGCCACCTTAAAATGTCTGTCAAATGGGATTCCAGAGCTGCTTACGGTGCCACCCAGTCTTCTTTTTTCCCGGTGGGACTGTTTATTACCCTTATCCTGTTCCTAATCCATTTTTTTAAACTAATGTGGAAAGTGAGTAGGTAACTCGTCCTTTTAGTTCATACATCTCCAGCTCAAGATGACTCATAATGCAACGGTATGTCTCTTGGAGATCAAGGATTTGAATTTGATTCGGTGACTTGTTGGAATATTGGGTTATCTCAAAGTGGAGTGGAGTTTTCTATATGCAAGAAGAAAGAAAATTTATTGGACTGTGCCAGAGACAGCTGGTGCTTACCAAATATTTCATGCATTTCCCTAGGAATTCTATTTTGAGAAGTGATGGAACAGCTGAGCAGCAGACTAGTGTTTTTACCTAGAACAACTAGAAATGCAAAATAAAATATAGCATTCATTTGCCTGAAGGTAGCAAGAAGCTTCTGAGGCAAGAAAAATAAAAGAGTAAAAGGGCTCAAACTCTGGAGACAGATGGATATTGAAAAAGTGAGCTGGCTTCTGCAGCTGCTTTTATTTGGGATCTTTTGATGATTTTTTGCATTGACAGGAGGCAGAAAATTGAGTGAAAACTTTAGTTGCTATGTGGAAGGAGAGATTTAGAGAGCCTCAAGTATGGCTTGTATGGGCAAAACTGGGTCAGCAGGCTAAAAACCTAAAAGGATAAGCCTCTGAAAAGCAAACAATTCAAAAGACAAAAATTAGAACTTGGTTCCTTAACTAGGAGGAAGAACTACATAGACTATACCAGACTCCTACTTGAAAACCCCATAGGAACAGGTGTGAGCTTGACAAAGATGCAATTTTTTCAGAGCGGCAATGTGGCAATGACTGTGTCCAGTACCTAGCTGAAGTTAGTTGATGGTGAGTCAGCTGCCCATCTCTGCCCAACAGAGGCAGAGCATCTCTCTGGAAGGAGAGAACATTATCTGACATTTCTATAGATTTTCATCCACAATGTCTAGCATTAAATAAAAAATTACTTAGACAAAAAAAGCAAAGAGAAAATAAACAATGGAAGCACACTCACTGGTGATCCAGATATTAGCACTATTTCTGAAGACCTTTAAAATGATTATTATTGACAAGTTCAATAAAATAAAGGGCAAATTGACAAAATAAATTAAAATATGGACAATTTTACTAACAAACTGAAATCTATAAAAAAGAATCAACTGGAAATTGCAAAGGAAAAATAATACAAATCTAAAATTAAAATCTCACTAGAGTTTAACAGAAAGATTAGACACAGCCAGAAGAAAACAAGATTAGTGAATTCAGGTAGATTAATATAAAATATGCATATATATCTCTGTATTTCTTTTGTACTAGTGCCATGTATTTCTAATGAGTTTCCACAGGTAAACACTAGTGTGCCTTCTGAATCCCTCTTCCCTTCCATGATAGCTCCAGAATCATGTGTCCAAAAGTTACACCCACGAGGAGGTATAGTCTCCATCAGCCTGGGTTACTGAGTGCTTTTATCAATCAGATTTCCTTACAACTCCCATAGACCTATGTAAGACAGGAAACATACAAAACAAAGAATCCTTTTTTATGTTGTCATTGAAACTCTGTTTTATCTTGTTTCCCAATGTGGCAGTTATTAAGACTTAACTTAGTGAATATACCTATGTTTCAGTAGAAAATTAGTAGATGAAATCTGATGATTCTGCTCAATTGTTTTTCTCAATAAATCACACTGCCTCTTAAGTCTAGACCTATAAACTAAACTAACCAAATTGCTCACTTATTCGATGACCAACCATCTGGAAGTCAAGATTGATTTGGTTGTTTGTTTTCTTATTTAATTTGAATACTAAATCACATTTTTTGTTGACTGGAATTAGTAAAAGCTTTTGTTAGTGAAGGATTTTTATAAATTTTCTCTTCCTGGGCCTCATGGCAATATAGCACAGTGTTGATTTGGCCCTTGATTCTGATCTTGGCAACATTACTAAAATTAACTATTACCCAAGCAACTTGGTATCTCTGTAAAAAGCTAAGCTTTCTTGGAATATATTTATGAGTGTTTTGCCAAAAGCCTGCTTTCGGTTTTAAGGTTCATTGGATTCGCTGGCAAAATAACTACTCATTTTACACAAACAAAACAGCCTTAATCAATTCTTTAATGAAAGGTGATTTAACTTAATTTCAATATACAATCATTAAAAGCAAAGGAATAAGAATATTAGAGAACCATAACAGGGTCTACATCAACGAATCGGGCCAACAACTACTTCCAGATCCAAAAAGAGCTGGGAAGTCCCCAGTGACAGCAGTCTGGAGCCCCAGCTGGGAAGGGTCCCTGGCAGTGCATCCACTCCATGGGTGAGACTTCAGATTGGAGTTCTGGGGAATTCTGCTTATAATTCTGCCTCAGCCTGGAATTATAAGCAGAAGCCCCCAGAACTCCAATCTGAGGTCAGTTTTTATGCAAAACAGTAGCTCCGGATGCATTTTAACAATGTTGTTAGTTTCATCATGTGAGTCACAAGATTTTCCAGACCCTGCGGGACTTTCCAGGTCCCCAGGGCTCAAGAAATTCTAAGAACACTCCCTTTGTTACCGTAAGCACCGCTTGACTTGCTAGCAGCAATTGTTAAGTGTGTTAGCAGGTGTGCAGTCCAGGCAGGGTCCTCTGAAGCCTAAACAAGCCTACTTTACTAGCTTCCCCAACAGTAAAAAATAAGAAATTTATTCATAGCTAATGGGCCCATGAGGATTACTTTCTGTTATCAATTATATGTAATATTAAAATAAGTATGCATTTTTGGAAAATATCAGCAGGTATTCTATTTAAAAGTCAAAGTTTCTTCTTTAGAACAAGCCAAAGGGTGTGAAAGACAATTAACATGTTCAACAAGTATGCCTCAGAGACTCTGGATTCATTGCATTTAAAGGTCGTCCATCTGAAATCAGATGTTAGACTTAAAATCGAAGGCAGAACAACACAGTGAATTGATGTTCACTGAACACAGTCTTGGGAGTAATTGGCTTAGTTCAAATTCTGCCTCTTATTGTCAGTCTCTTAAACTTCTTTATGTACCATTTTCCTCCACTTCTTAGTTTGGAACTCATAGAATTGTAAAGATTAAATATGACAACATATGACACATAGTAAATGCTCAGTAGCTGGCTGCCAGGCATAGTAGTTGTATCACAATGCAGTTGTATATTTAAAAAAGTCTGTATCTCAATACCACATAGTCAAGTAAGGTAATTAAAGAAAACAGAAGGTTTCAGTATTGCAGTAAGTGATAAGAGTTAGATACATAGAAGTGGTAGCTGAAAACAGAAGAGATGGTTGTATATTAGAAAGTAAGCTGTGCTGATGACACAGAGGTAGATTGCTATCTCCGCAAGACAGCTGTTTATCTCCATACTAAATGTAAAAGTACTTTAAAATTCTCTCACTGCCATCAGAGTCAAGGGTAATGGCTAAAATTCACAGATAGCATGAGCAAAGTGTAACAAAATATAAATTATTTCAAAATATCTTAATGAACAAAATATATGTTATCTGTGTTTATTTTTTATTTTCAGTAATTATCTATCAAATGTCTGCTATGTACCAGGAACTCTTCTAGGCACCTGTGATTAAAATTGGGAAACAAAATCACTTGCCTATGTTAGAAGTCATAGAAACCATCTGGTGTTTTAATGATACCCTATTGATTACATAGGCCAGCCATGATTCAGTGTGGGTGGATTCCGCAAGGCATGACTACCAGAACATGAAGAATATTGCGAGCAAATTTGTTAGCTAGGTATCTCAGTTTGCCAGGTATCCCTGGCTTACAGTGATTCCTCCCATATACAAAATGGTCATTTCCTCCCAAGCCCCTCAAAAGTCTCAACCCCTTACAGCATCAATCATAGTCCCAAATTTACCATCTAAATCAAGTCAGGTGCAAATGAAGCCCCTTGGATCCACTTCTGAGTTCTCAATATGCAGACAAGGTATCCATCCACCACACTCCCAGCAAACAATTTTCGGGAGAGGCAAAGGATAACCACTATAAACGTTCTCATTGAAAAATTAAAACAATAAGAGGCATGTAGGATTCACCGGCACACAGAAATTCTGCAACCCCACAAGGCACATGTTGTCAATCCCTTCATTAGGACTGAAGGCCAGATTCTTTGCTCCGTATGCTGGGCCCTTAGTTCTGCCTTTCTAATCATTCTTTGTCAGGAAATGCAGCTTATGTTTACAGTGGAGTAATTTTATCAATTTGCTTCCTGTATGCAAAATGATTGAGGATCCAAATTTCTCTTTTTACTCTGTACTGTCTCTGCCCCTTTCAGATCAAGCTGGTAGTGTTTCCATCTGTATAACTATCACAAAATTTGTTTGGTCTCTTATGAATCATATTGGGGTTCATTTCATTTGACAAAACTACACCCATAAGCATCTTCAAGATAGCATATTTTCTACTTTTGGGTTAAGCTGAGGCTGTGAGAACAAAGCCCAACTATATAACTGAATGGTTCTTTGAGTTACCACCTTATATCTTTCTGAGGTTTTAACAGAGGATCTTATGGCTTTATTTTTAAATCATAATTTCCTGGCTTAAAAAATAAGCATTTATTATCTCTCATAGTTTCTGTGGGTCAAGTATTTATGGTGATTCTGCTTAAGTGTATCTCTTAAGGTTGTGTTCAAAATGGGGGTCAGATTCAGTCATCTGAAGGCATGACTGGGGTGAGAAAAATCTACTTTCAAAGTGGATCACTCATATGGCTGGCAAGTTGTTTCTGTTTCTGTTTCCTGGCAGGAAGCCTCAGTTCATCCCTAGGTAACTCTTTCCACAAGGCTACTTGAATGTCCCCATGATATGACAGATGGATTTCCACAGAGTAAATGATCCAAGAGAGGACAGGTTAGAAACCAAAATGTTTTTATGACCTAGTCTTGGGAATCATACAAAACCACTTCTAGAGTAGTCTTTTCGTCACAAAGGCCATCCATGATTCAAAGTGGGTAAGTACTACACCAAGACACAAATATCAGGAGAAGTGATGCATAGAGGACTATTTTGGAAGCTAGCTTCCATACTGCCTGCTAGAGAGTGGAAATAGATATTAAATAATAAATACCATAAGTAAACTAAACAATATGATCAAAGATGTTAAGTGCTATGAATAAGAGGAAAGAAAAAGAAGATCAGGGTAAGGCTATTGGGAGAGAAGTTTACAGTAATAAATAGAGTAGTCAGAGTAGGCCTCATTGAATACAATAACATTTTTGTAAAGACTTGAAGTAAAATTACAATATTGGTATTCTGATAATATACTGCCATATTTTATGTCAGAGAGTATCATATTTTCAATCACAGAATCAATTTAATATATTAAGAAAACATATTTCTTGTTATGTCTAAGGCTACATGCAAAGCTTATAAAAGCCTCTTTCCAAGGATTTGGTGTTCACAGGTCTTGTATAAGAAGATTACAAATTAATACTAAAAGGATTTACAGTAATTCTTAGTAATCTGTTATTTATTTGTGAATTCTTAACCATTTTTAAAAGCTTTAGTTATTCCTCTTGCTTAAAGAAAAATATCTAATATTTAATGCATACAAAAAATGAATGTAAGACATATGAAACTAATGAAGTATAATAATAAAGTGAACATACAAGAGCCACCATCCAAATTCAAGCCTAGAATATCATCTCTCCTCTTGAAGCTACTTTTTTTCCTCCCTAATCTTATCTGTTGTCCATTTTACTATTCCCAAAGGTAATTGTTACCATTCATTTTGAGCTTATCATTCTGTTTGTTAAAACACTTTTACCATATATATGAATATTGCTAAGTTATTATATATTCAATTTGCTTCTTTTTGAGCATTTATGCAGCCCTCTGATATTCTTTTTTTTCCAAAAGTCACTTTATTTCTGATTCACTTGTATTTTTGCATATGCTGTTGTTCACTCAATTTAAACTATGTATAATATTCTGTCATGTGGATAAAGCACTATTTATGCTTTCTGTAGTCAATAAACACTTAATTCCAGTCCTTATTGTAATTAAAAATAATGATGCTAGAAAATTCTTGGGCAGGTTTTTCCCAAGTGAGAATGAAGTAGGTCAAGACGTCACTGACAGTAATAACAATAACAATAATACAAATAGATACCTAGGAATAAATTTAACAAAAATTCTATAAGATCTTTCTTCAGGAAAATTTAAAACCTTATTGAGACAAATAAGAGACAAGTAGAGATGTATACCATGTTCATCAACTGAGGAAATTTCAATTCTCTTTAAATTAATGTATAGATTAATTGCAATTTCAATAAAAATCTTACAAAATTTTAAAGAAACTTCAAGAGCTGATTATAAAGTTAATATGAATGTATAAAATCCTAATGATAGCTAAGACACTCCTAACCAAGAAGACAAATAAGTTTTGGGAACTTGTCTTATCCAGACATAGTAGAGTTCAAAACCATCTGATTTTCATTATGTATAATGATTACTTTTCTCCTTAAGCAAATATATCCTTTTGGGAAAAAATTCAATATCAAATGTATATGGACATCTTAGCCTCATTGTGTATCAAAATTGCAACAAATAACTATTAAAAAATACTTAGCATATAAATTAATTTTCTCTCAGTGGGACTAAGCTACAGATTAAAATGATTAAATTAATTATTTGTATGAATATTAGTGATTGTTATCAGAGATATTTGTTTAATTTAGAGCAAAATCTACTGGTGTTATTCTGATGATGTCCCCACAGACTTTTCAGAGTCTATTCTCTGAGGTGACTGTTGGTTTCAAACTGTGTGGTCTGAGAGTTCTAAATGCCTTTGATCATATTCCTAAGGAACATGAGAGTAAGACCAAAGTCTGAGCTTTCTGTCAAATGATGCCAGGCCCAACAGGAGCTGTATCACTTCACCTGACTCCATGCCTTGATCTCTTTCTGACATAATTAGAGCAGTGTTTGTAACAAAATATTTGTTTCTCCTTTTGTGTAAATTCAATATTGTTGCTTAATAAAATCAATGACACACCAATTAGTGACAGATAAAACTTTCAATCAGAATACAGCTTTTGAATATATACAGATGCACGTGAATATAACAACTGACTTACAAGAGGAATGCCAAACCCAAGGCTCCCCTCAATGCATCATCCATTTGACATTTTACAATTTCTGGTATTAATATTTGCCTTTTTCCTCAAAAATGTTACATTTTTAATTTAATTCAATTACTTCCTCTGGAAAGCCTTATCTAATCCTATAAAAAACTCACCACACCCATTTTATACACATCTAGTATACACACCTATCATGGCTTTTGTACTCCCTTATTTCACTAAACTGTCCACATAACTGTTCCCTTACAGATTGTAATCTCTTGAGAACACAGATGCCATCCTATTCATCTTTGTATGCCACGTAAGGAAAGGTAGAGAACCTTCCTCACAAAGAACATCAAATCTTTGAACTGTTGTTTTCACTGGCACATCAACCCAAATATATTTCCTTTGATAATCATTTCTTTCACAGTGTTGACTGAAAAAAATGCACCATCTAAAAGTTGGGAGTTGTGTTTTATTTGGTGGATTTTCTGAGGACTTCAACCCTGGGAGACAGGACTCTCAGATAGTTCTGAGGGACAGCTCCAAAGAGGTAAAGGAGGAGCCAGGATATATAGGAGTCTTTGCAATAAAGACCAGGTAGTCAGAACATCAAAAGATTACTATTAATTAAAGAAAACCAGATATCTCAAGTTAAGGAATTTAGTGCTTCTCTAAAGATGCAAGAGGCTGGGCTCCCTGAAATCCTTCCTTTGATATGCACCTCAGCTCTCTGGGGCTCCAGTAATCTGTGCTTTCTCATCCTGGGTGCACCTTTGAGAAGATGCTGCAGTGACGGATGGCTTGATGGCAGGCATCGTGTTTCTATCCTGAGTTCCCTCAGGGCTCACTAGGGGTGGCTGTAATTGATGGCTTTGTTTAGTGACAAGGCAGGCAACATTTTTTCATTGACAACAGCTTCCCCTAGTTTTACTTAAAGACACTTTGAGTGTTTTTGTTTTCAGAAAATCATTACATGATCTTTTGTTCACCCCAGTTTATGATGTTCATTAATCCAGGCTACATTTAGTTAACGTTTCCTATGTGCTGGGCATAGTGCTAGATATTATGTATCTTATAAACATAAGACACAGTCTGTCCTTAAAAATTCAAAGACCAGTGAGACAGAATACAAAAACTAGCAACTGCAATGCAATGCAATGTGCCGTTATATAGATAAGAACAGAGAAATCTGGAAATATATATTTAGTGACTGCTTCTGGCTACTTGAGAAAGATTCAAAGAAAAGGGAATGTTTGTGCTTAACAAATTGGCAGATTATTCCAGGTAAAGAAGGCAGGAAACAAACGTTTTTAAGAATGTGTACAGAGAAATAGTTATTTTTTAAACTCAAGCAGATGTAGTGAATAATGAGCTACTCACTGTGTCTGGAGAACAGAGTAGCTGAGGTGGAGAGGAGGGAGGTTAGAAAATTAGCCAGAGGAACAGAACAAGCTTTAGAGGCAACGTTAAGAAACACCATATGATCCAGTAATCCCACTACTGGGCATATACCCAAAGAAAAGCATAATCCCAAAAGAAACTTGTACCGTAATGTTTATTGCAGCACTATTTACAATAGCCAGGACATGGAAGCAACCTAAATGCCCATCAACAAATGAATGGATAAAGAAGATGTGGCATATATATACAATGGAATATTACTCAGCTATAAAAAGGGATGAGATGGAGCTATATGTCATGAGGTGGATAGACCTACAGTCTGTCATACAGGGTGAAGTAAGTCAGAAAGAGAAAGACAAATATTGTATGCTAACTCACATATACGGAATCTAAAAATGGTACTGATGAACTCAGTGACAAGAACAAGGACACAGGTGCAGAGAATGGACTGGAGAACTCGAGGTTTGGGAGGGGGTGGGGGGTGAAGGGGAAGCTGAGATGAAGCGAGAGAGTAGCACAGACATATATATACTACCAACTGTAAAATAGATAGCTAGTGGGAAGTTGTTGTATAACAAAGGGAGTTCAACTCGAGGATGGAAGATGCCTTAGAGGACTGGGACGGGGAGAGTGGGGGGGACTCGAGGGAAGGTGGGAGGGGGGGTTGAGGGAGGGAGGGAATATGGGGATATGTGTATAAAAACAGATGATTGAACTTGGTGTACCCCCCAAAAAAAATCAAAAAAAAGAAAAAAAAGAAAAAAAGAAAAAGAAACATACTTTATCTTTGGCAACATGAATATAGAAGAAATCTTTAAACAAGGCAAAAATATAATTAGAGTTATCTTTAAGAATGCTGGTTCAGAATAAGGATGGGTTTAGTGGTGAGGAAAATCTGTGGTAGAAAGACCAGTTAAGAGATTTTAAAGTCTTTTTAGAGAAAAGATGAGATGACTTCAAATAATTCAAACCCTAAGGAATTTTTGGGTGCAAAGGATAATTTGGTTGATGTTAGTGAAATAGACTCAAACAAGCACAGTTTGAGTCTATTTCACTAGAGGAAAGAGGAATTCACTATTTCACTATTCCTAAAGAGGAATCAGTAGTATATGGGGGAGGTAAGGGTGATCCATGTTTCTTCCAAGAGACACTGAAAATGAGAAGACTCTCTCTAAGTTTAAATAATGTTTGGGATGCCTATAGAACACACAGGCAGAAATGTCTAGTAAATAAGTATATCTGGAATTCAAGAGTAAGGTTGGGATTGGCTGATTAGAAGTTGTCCACTTGTAACTGGTAAAGCCATGAGAGTAGATAGCATCACCCAAGGTTTATTTGGAAAGCAAAAATGAGAGAAAAACAGTAGACCCTGAGTCATCTACCAACATGTAGGTAGTGGCCAGAGGAAAAAGAGCCTGTGAAGGATCTCAGAAAGAATAATCAAAATGATAGCTAGAAGCCGTGAAAGAATAGGTCATTACTGTTGGTCACATAAGAAGAAAATGACATGGAGCTTAGAAAGGCCATTCAGAGTAGGGCAGGAGTCAGAAACTAGATTACCAAGGTTTGAGGGGCAGTCAGGGAAGACACAAACTATTTTTTAATAAAAGTAATGTGGAAAGAAAAAGAGAGTTATAAGGGCAGTAGTTTGAGCAGAAAGTTAATGGAAAGCTTCTTTCCTTGCTACCTGAAAAGAAGGGAACAGGCAAAATTGATGTAGGGAAAATAGGGACGATAATGATTGATATAAAGTTCCTGTATAAGTGATGGAAACTAAGATATTATTTTCCTACTGACGCTGTAGGTTGGTAGCTTACAACAACAAAAATTTATTATCTTGACAGTTCTGGCAATCAGAAGTCTGAAATTCATTTAATGGGGCTAAAAATAACGGTGTCGGTAGGGCTGTGCTCCTTTCTAGAGGCTATACGGGAGAATCCATTTGCTGGCCTCTTCAAGCTTCTAGAGGCTGCCTGCATTCCTTGGTTTGTGGCTTTATTCTCCATTTCCAAAGCTAGCAGCATAGTATCCCCAAATCTCTCTCTCTCTCTCTCTCTCTCAGTCTGTCTTTGTCTCTCTCAATCTCTGTCTCTGTCTCTCTCCTCTGCTTCCATTGTCACATCCTCATATCTCCTCTGACGCTGACTCTCTGACCTCCCCCTTATAAGGACTTCTGAATAAATTGAGCCAACGCAGACAATCCAGGATAATCTCCTTATCTCAAGATTTTTAAATTAATCTTCAAAATCCCTTTGCCATATAAAGTAAAATATTCATAAGTGCCAGAGATTAAGGTATCTATATTTGTTGGGGACCTTTATTCTGTCTACCACACTGCATAGTGGTGGAATGATTAAACTGGGAACCACTCTTCTTTCATCAGGTGAGAAGGAAGCCAGATGGGTGCAGTCATATGTAAGTGCAGAGGCAAAGTCAGGAACTGGTCCTGTCTGATAGCCATGTTTTCTTCTTGGCAGCACTGGAGGTGATGGTGAAGTATGCCATTGTCAAGGAGAATACATTTTTGGTAAAGCTACTGAGTATGTTCCAAAGAACATGACTAGAAACAGGTGAAGGGACCATGCAGAAGCATGGGGAAGGGGGGGCTCCCATAGAGTTACAAAGTAAAAAACTCTGGGAAGTTTATTGGCTTAGCATGGAGATTTGTGGAGCAACAGGCCATGGCTTGGGAACAGAATCAAAGCAAATAAACAGTTGATTCATCAACTAATAGACATCTGAGGGTTGCTGTAGTTGGGAAAATAAGGAGTAAGAGTCCTGGTAAGTAAGGATCTTGAAACCAGTGATCCTAGCATTGGGTGTGGTCAGGTTCACTCTTCTCCAGTTGACAAATTTTGTAAAAGTATATGTAATGTATAAGATATGTGTGTGGGAGGCTGGGGTGGGAGGTAGAATAAGAGAGATAGAGGGAATGAATGAGATTCATCCCCAAGCCTTGGAAATGCAAAATTGTTGGTTATGGCATTGACAGATCAATATCCTTATGTATTCAAATTACAAAATCATGTCAGTAACCAAAGCAACTTGGTGGAGGCTGAAACTTATAAAAGTAGAATTAGGATAATTAACAAATCCATCCTCATTCTTCTACTACATCATATTGATTTAATTTTTTGAAATCTGTTTTTGATAGACTGATTAACTTTACTGAAAGTTTATTTAATGAAGTTTAAAGTTAATCAGCAAATAGAGTTTTCCCACTGGCAGAGATAAAGAAAACATAATTTACTACATAATTATTTGATAATTACTTTATCATCAGATATATTTTATTGAAATTTAACTCTATCTCCCATGTAATCTGTTCCATTTAGTTTAACTCTAGACCTCATTATTCTTATTTTATCAGTTATATTCATTAAAATATTATGTCAACTTCATTAGCAGGTCAAAATCTGTCAGTCAACATTCTAAAAGTCTACAATCATTTCATTACTGAACATTTTACTTCTAAATTTCCTTAACCAGAAATACGCCAGCAAGCCCTGCATCAAATATGAAATGCTCTTGTAATGATTTTTTTTATAATATATTACATTATGTTTTATTTGTTTAAATACCTTATTTTCCTTTGTTTCTTTTCTTGGCTTCATTTTTACAGGCAAACAATGGATCTAGTGAATGTTGACTATTTTAAACTACTTAGCAAATCTGATGCATATCAAAATCACATAAAAAACTTTGCAAATATGAGGGTGAGTCAAAAATTATCCGCACTCTGGCTGTAGACTTTATTTTAATTAACGTTTAGAAAAGACAAATACATCATTTTTCAACATAATTTTCTTGCTTTTCAATACACTTTGTCCATCTGTCAACAAGCTTTCATATTCTCTCATTAAAAAGGTTTTAGGCTGAGCTGCGAGCCACGAATGCACCACTGTCTGCACTTCTTCATCAGAAGTGAATTTTCATCCTCATAGGGTTGCTTTCAAGCGACCAAACAGGTGAAATTCCAATGGAACAAGATCAGGACTATAGGGAGGATGCTTTAACACCTCAAAATGAAGTCTTTGCAGAGTGTCGACAGTGGGAAGAAGTGTGCAGACATGCATTGTCATGTAAGATCACAGCACCCTTGGATAGCAGTCCTCTGTGTTTAATCCAAAGTTTAGGCTTCAGCTCTTCAATAAACATCTCTATCCATTCACACACACTTCTTTGCGACAAAACACTTTCTCCATACTGTACACAGTCTTCGATAAATGGCACCAGGTACACCCTCAGGCCACAAAAAACCCTCAGACCACAAATAACTGCACGCTGCTCTTCTATAAGTGTACACTGCTCTTCTTTCGTCCAAATCACAAGTGGGGCATCCATTTTTGCTCACATCTTAGTTACAAATGAACTGATGTAACACATTCACACCTGCACAGCTGTGACTGAGGAGACAGTAGCCTTGAATGGAAAGTGCTGATAAGACAGTGCAGCCAACAGAAGTTTTAATATAACTGGAGTGCAGATAATTTTTGACTCACCCTCATATATACAAATGGCAACAAGATTAGTAAATGTTTGGAAGAAAAGGGATGACATACTCAGTACCCTGGGTTAAATTCACTGTGAGAGCAGTGGGGAAAGCTGGGGCCCTAGAAAGGAACATATTCCTATGGTCAGTGTGCAAAGCACTGCAGTCTTGAGCCAAGGTGATGATCTTAAACATGACAAGATTATTAGAGATGAAAGAGAAATATGTAACATCAGGGTTAAAAAAGTTGCCCTGACTAAATCACAGAGTTGTTCTGGAGACAATGTGGGATTTAAGAGCAAAAAACGATTTGAAAAACTCAAAATTCTCTACTTGTCCAAAGTCTTCATATGATTCATTATGTAAAAGCCCATTTCTCTATCTCAGGGTTCTGTGCTTCAGTGGGAGGATTTCATGAGAGGAGAGTTCATGCCTGCCATCACAAGCTACTTCTGCACTTAGGACTCACAGCCTGCTTTTGCGGTTGGCTATGCAAGTAGATTTTTACTAGTTTCTTCCTTAAAAAACATGATCTATATAGCATCTCTTTAAGATGAAAGGGGTCTGAGAAAATTTTTCATCTTATGTAAATATTTACACAAATAACACCCAATACTGTGCTCTAAGCCATTGACATTTTTGGAATAAAATGAGATGCCAGTACTCAAAAATTTTGACAAATGAGAAAAACAATGTTTCTCATTTTCTCTGTCATTCTATCCAAACGAATTAGTAATAAAGTTAATACAATGTTTAAATGCAGTACATTGAAACTATTCAATACATATATTGAATGTGACATACATTATTTTTACTGTTAAAGAATAAAGAAACAAAATTATACCAAAATGTGTTGTATCTAAAGCTCATTTTAGTTTTTCATTGTTTTTCATGCAACTGAATTCTGTCTTGTTCCTTGCTGTTAGTGCTGACATCTGAAAGTAACCTGTTAAGTAACTATGACTTTAGTAGTTTGAAACTGAATGAGGGATAGTAAAAAAAAAAAATTATTTTTGAATCATTAGTCAACAAATAATTAGTCATACTGGCAAACAACTGCATCTACAGAGTATGAATGCCAGAAAAATGGCTGAAATAAGCATGTTTCAGAGAATGTCATCTGTAAGTCAATTATCATCATTGTAGTGAGCATGAAAAAGAAAACCTTATCACATTGGAATGCTTATTCCCAGAGAAAAAAGTAATATCTATTATATGTTTGAATGTAAATATCTGATAGAGCCATTGCAATATTAATATGCAAAATAACCAAGTGTTTACTCACTTGTGCACACATTAATCATCAAAAAATTCCAAGAAATTATAATAAAATAGTATGCTTCACTTTAAGTTAATTTATATAAAAAATGTTAAACGTAATTTCAGAAAGTAATTTTCACATCCCAAATGTATTTCTTATTTTACTGAGGGATTATCATTGGTTTCCTTTGACTAGCCTTTTTATTAGTGCATTTAAAATATAACAAATGGGACTTCCCTGGGGGCTCAGTGGTTAAGAATCTGCCTGTCAATGTAGGGGGCATGGGTTTGATCTCTGGGCCGGGAAGATCCCACATGCCGCGGAGCAACTAGAGCCCTCGAGCCACAACTACTGAGCCCGAGTGCCACAACTACTGAAGCCCTGTGCCTAAAGCCTGTGCTCTGCAACAAGAGAAGCCACCACAATAAGAAGTCCAGGCATTGCAATGAAGAGTAGCCCCTACTTGCCACAACTAGAGAAAGCACGTGCACAGCAACAAAGACCCAATGCAGCCAAAAATAAATAAATAAAATAAATTTATTTTTTAAAAAATATAACAAACAAAAATTTGACTAATACTTTCAAAGACATCTCTTTCCAAAATGGGCCTATCTGTATTCTATTTCTTATTTACAACCATATTAAAATGTGAGAGTGGAGAATATGTTTTCCTGAAACATTTTTGCTAACATCTCAATCTATCTTTGTTAAGATTCTGCTACACACTGCCAAGATGCCTCTTATTTCAGCAATTTGAAAAAGGATACTGCAAATAACATTATTCTGTTGAATTATTAAACCTGTTTATATTTTTAAGATTATCCCATCAATCTAAAGTTCATATAAACCTGTGGAATATATATCTCATATTTAAAAATCAGTAATACAATTATAAACATCTTCATTTTCCTGATATCCATTTTTCTAATTTTGCTACCTAATTCACCATTAGCATTAATATTATATATTTAACATAACTACTTCTATAAAATACTTCAGCCTAAAATAAACCTAATTTACAATTCCAACTTCATCCTAGACTAAATATGTGTAAACCTGAGTTATTTTAAAACTTTTCCTAAATTCTGATTGGTTTCATTGTACATACCGAGGGAACAGAGTTAAATTTCTTATATTTCTACTTTCCTTATTCTCTTAGATACAATTCTGTTTTTCTCTCCTGAGATAGACCTAGAAATGATGTAGAGATGATATAACAATAGAGTTTTCTTTCTATTCCCATAGGCAGTTATATACTGACCCCAGTGAAATCATTTTTCACAGTAATTCTGAGCTTTTCCAAACACTTATAATCTCTAAAAATAATGAACCATAAGAAAAGTCAGTGACTATGGTAGCCAACTTAATTTACCTAATCTTCAATAATCAACTTGATAAATGGTGTTTTCTGTATATCTAATGGTATAATTATGGTACCTTTTTTTTTTTTTCCATTTACAAATCAATGCATTCAATGAGCACTTGCATTTTTCTTTCCAAGTTGCTTCATTACTCTACAGGAAAAAAAGGCTTCATTAGCACAAGAATTCCCTTTGAAATTTTTATTGCTTTTGCCATTACTCCTCTTAGTTATACCTCTAAGTATGAAATTATCTCCTCAACAATATTAGATGAAATTCAACCTAATTAGTATATTGAGAGTAATTCACAATTCTGTTGGATTAAATCATTGAAAGCTTTTGAATACAAATAATAAATTCCTTTGCACAAAGGGGCAAAAAACACACTTTCCATTATATATATATATATATACATATATATAATGGAAAGAATATAGCTTTAGAGACAGGTGATTTTGGTTCACTTGATTTTTGTGAACATTAGTTTGTGCATCTTTAAACGCGGGTAAAAAGGCTACCTCATAGGACTAGATAAAAACACACAGTGTTTGACATGTAATCATGTCTGGTAAATAAAAGAGGAGGAGGAGGGAAAGGAGATTATTATAACCCAGTAGTTACTATCTAAAGTCAAATGAACCCATTCTCTCCCTTCAACTTTCCCTAATTCACTCCCCTTTCACTAAAATGACCTCATTTCCCCAAGTATAATCCCTCTCTATATACTATAGCGTTTCTCAAAGCTAGAATAATTTCTCTAGAATCTAGAGGAATCTCTCTAGATTTGTAGCCTCTTGACTTAGCCTGATAGGTAGTGAAGAATTTGGCAGATTCTAAATGTCCAAATGTTTTCATTTAGAAATGTGGGCCACATTAAAAGAGTCAAGCTGGCTTCACCTCTTCCCCATAGCTGAATTAGGCCTAGTATTTGGGATGTAATGGTTGAAAATGACTGACAACGTGAGTCAAGTTCAGTTTCCTAGGAAAGGTCATGATGACCATGTATATATAACAATTTATCTTCTCCAGATTCCTCATAAAATGAAAGAAGTAGGAACTCCTCATTTTGTAGAGTAAATTCCCTCTACAGAGGCACTTTGATTGCTGCACTTTAGATGGATATCACATTTAGATGCTTAGACTACAGATATTTTCCTCAATAGACTCAGATAGATACAGGCTCAGGTACATACGTCTCCATGCTTGGGGACATCATGCAGGCCTAGATTCTTGTGGAAAATATTATGCCCTAGGTCACATCCGTTGTGAAATAGTCTATAAGATATAGATTTGTGTGCAGGAAGTTTATTGAGCAGGGCTTTTGGGACCAACACCTGTGAGAAGAATGCAGAAAGCCTGATTGGGCCAAGGGAGCGGTTAAATCACGATGGACTTGCAATAAAGGCCTCAACTGAATTCACAAAATGAATTGGACTAGACTGGCCCTTTAGATTTGCCCAGAATTGAGGTAGGGCCTGGACTTTGTATCCTGCAACACTGTTCACTGGATGTGGGTTGCCCCCTTGGGTGAGGCTGTTGACTGTTGCTGAGGGCAATTGCTGAGGAGGCCCTGAGCAGTGAGCTGTTGGTAAACAACACAACCTGGAAATTTGGAGAATGAGTGCTTCATTCTAGAAGGAAGTATGTTTGTGCATTGCAAAATTCACTACACACTGCTAAGAAATCATCATTTATTTTCAGTGCTTCTGAAAAAATATTTTATAGAAATGGTGGGGGAGAAGCATACTGTCACAGTCTTTGTCACAGTGACATTTCAGGAACTTTTCTAGGTGAAATATAATAATCCCATAGAAGAATTTTTTTCCTTTATCCACACCCTAGGCTGTTGAGTGCCTCAGGGGTCAGCCTGCAAATATAATAATTGATGATCACAAGTCTTGACATTCTTCAGCATTGAGTATAGCAGAGACATCAGACTATATAATGATAATAAGAAGACATAGTGGATCTTAGTGAATGAAACATCTGAGAAATAAGACAGACCAGAAATGCCTGAAAAATTGCAAGCACTCTGCATTTTAGAAACCAATAAACCTAAAGACCATAGTACAAACTGAGTCATATCTTGGAACTTATGTTGGTAACTGCCATTCTTGCTTGCTGACAGCTGTTTCTACACCAAAGTTTCTTAATGGACTCCTCCTCCATTGGATGCTCAATGAAAGGAAGTTCTAGATCAAATGTGATTGGGAAATGCATCATTCCAAAATCCCCACTGAAGTTTGCAATACTTGTTAGGATATTAAAGTCTGAAAGGGGTCAATCTGATTAAGAAAACAATCCTATTTACAATTTCAAAAAATGAATAAAATACCTAATAATAAATTTAACCAAAGAGATGAAAACCTGTACACTGAATATTATAAGACATTATTTAAAGAAACTGAAGAAGAAAAGAAATGGAAAGATATTTGGTGCTCATGGATTAGAAGAATTAACAGTGTAAAAATGTTCATATTACCTAAAGCAATTTACAGATTCAATGCAATCCTTATCAAAACCCCAAGGACATTTGTCACAGAAATAGAATAAGAAAAAATCCTAAAGGTCATAAGGAAGCCCTAAAGACCTTGAATAGCCAAAACAGTCTTGAGAAAGAAAACCACAGTTAGATGTATCATGGTCCCTGATTTCAAACTATACTACAAAGCTACAGTAATCAAAACAGTACGACACTGGCACAAAAACAGACACATCAATCAACGAAATATATTAAAGAGTCCCTTCAATCTCAGTTCAACTGCAGATACTGAAATGGTCCTGTAACTAGGCTCCAGTCCCTCTCAGCCAAGGACAAAGAACACTCCTGCAAACCAGGGACCCACCAGAAGACATGCCTGTCTATGCCCTCAAAGGTAGGCTGGTGGAAATTGGTCTGATTATGGATTTTGAAGCATCCCCATAACTTAGCTCCAACTCCTTCAAGCCATGGCTCAAGAGTGGCCCTATCTACCAGGGACACAGAGGGAGAAATACCCACCCATGGCCCTGGAGACATCTGACTGGCTTTGTTCCAAATGTGGACCCTGAAACAGTCCTGTGAACCAGCTCCATCCCCACTTATCCATGGTTCAGGGCAGTCCTGCCCACCGAGGATCCCAGCAGAAGACACACTCATCCATACTTCCATAGGTAGAACTATAGACCTCAGTCATAGCTGAAGATCCTGAAGCAACTTTATGGGTAATTTTTTCAGCCATGTTCCAGGGCTAATTCTGCACACCTGGGGACCTGTCCCAAGGACCTGTCAAAAGCCCTCCAGGGACCAAAAAAAGAATGAAAAAGAAGAAAGTATATGGGAACTTTAGGACACAAGCAAATTAGTATATACATTATGGGAGCCCCAGAAAGTGAAGAGAGAGTGAAAGAGGGATGAAGGCTTATTTAAAGACATGATGGCGAAAACTTCCCAAATTTTAGAAGGGATATGGACACCCAGGTACATGAAGCTCAAGGAACCCAAAGAAATATCTATGTAAAGAAGTTATCCAGAGACACATTATAATCAAATTCTCAAAAATCAAATAAAGATAAGAGAATTTTGAAAGCAACAGGAGTTAAGAGACTCATAATATACACAGAAACCCCCATGGCTGTCAGTGAACTCAGCAGAAATCTTACAATCCAGGAGGGACTGAATGATGCATTCAAAGTGCTCAAAGAAAAATACTGCAACCAAGAATACCATATCTGGCAAAGCTGTCCTTCAGAAATTAAGAAGAGGTACAGACATTCCAAGACAAACACAAGCTGAGAGAGTTCACACCACTAGATTTGTCTTAGAAGAAATGCTAAAGGGAATACCTGAAGTTGAAACAAAAGGAAGGTAAGTAACAACATGAAAACATATGGAGCTATAAAACTCATGGGTAAAGTTAAATATATAATCAAATTCAGAATATTTTAATACTGTAATTGTGGAATGTAAATCACATTTGGCTCTAGTATAAAAGTTAAAAGACAAAAGTATTGGAAATAACTGTAGTCCCAATGTTACAGAATATACAACAATTATATATCCATTATATTATATAAAATCATATATATACATATAGCATATATACATAGAGAGAGACAAAGACAGAGAGAGAGAGAGAGAGATATTGGGACACCATTAGCTTAAATGGGGAGAAAAAGTAAGAGTTTTTGTATGAAATTAAATTTCTATCAGCATAAATAGACTGTTATAACAGTAAGATATTTTGTGTAAACCTCAGGGTAACACAAAAGATAGCATGAAATGAATCAATGCATACCACTACCAAAAACTAAAAAATCACAAAGAAAGAAAGCAAGAGAGGAAGAAAGGAGTTACAAACAGTCAGAATACAACAAAAATGGCAACAAGTCCTTAACTGTCAATACTTTCTTTAAATATAAATGTATTAAATTCTCTAATCAAAGACATGGAGTGGCTGAATGGATAAAAAACAGGGTCCAACAATATGGTGCCTGCCAGAGACTTACTTTAAAGACATACACAGGCTGAAAGTAAAAAGTTAGAAAAAGATATACCATGTAAATGATAACCAAAAGAGAGCTGACTACACTTAATCACAGAAAATAAATTTCCCATCAAATCAATCAAAGGAGTCAAAAAGATGGTCACTATGTAATGATAAAGGGGTTAATTCATCAAGATGATATAACAAATGCAAATATACACACAACATTGAAGCACTAAATATATAAAGTGAACTTTTATAAGAACTGAAGGGTCATGGAGGAAAAAGATGGTGGCGAAGTAGAAGGACGTGGAATGCATCCCTCTCCACAGATGCATTGGGAATGCACCCAAGGACGCAGTAATTCCCACAGAAAACCAGCTGAACACCAGCAGACGGCCTCGGACGTCGGAAAGGACCACAAGGAGCCCAACATAACCGGTAGGGAGGCATCTACGATGGCTCAAAGAGGGTGAAGCGGCGGAGCCGTGGCAGACGTGAGGGAGTGAGAAACATATGGAGGGTTCGCAGTGCAGCTTAGCGATCCCGGACTGGGACATTGATCCACAGCTGAACAGAGGGTCCGGGAGCAGGAGCGTGGGAACTGGAGAGCAGGTTCAGGGTGAGAAACATTGTTCCAGTAAGGTGACGGACCGAGAAGACAGGAGGGAAGAGGTCCATGGTAAGGAGTGCCTGCCCCTGAGAGCTGCCTGGCCATGATGGCGGCTGGAGGCTGCAGGCTCACAGGCGGCGGGGAGGAGCTGCGCGCATAGCCTCTCTCTCTCTTTCGGCACCTCTGCAACAGGCAGTGGAGAGACACCCCATGGGCCACCTAAGGCGCTAACGGATAACAAGCACCCACAGGCACTCGGGCGGGGCTAGATTAAAACCCCTTGGAATGCTGGCAGCAGGGAGGCTGCTGAGGAAAAAAAAATAATAATAACAACAACAACAACAACAAAAAACCCAAGAGAGGCCCAACTCTAAGACTTTCTGTTTACGCCTGAGCCACCAGCGTCTCTCTGAAACAGGCACCTTCAAGTCCGATTGAAACAACAGTGCACCACTGCTCACTCACTCCCAGGAAAAGGAGCCACTATTGTACCCTCTCCCTCCCCACACACCGATGCTTACAGACGAACAATAAAGGAACCTCTGCTGGTCACAGAATAACGCAAAAAAAACCCAAGGCAAGGAGAAGGACAATTACAGCTGAGATGCTAAGGGAACAGAAATAGTAGCATCAATACCTATTGAACTGGTCCATTCTGGGATCAGTTCTGGATTTTTCTTTTTTCTTTTTTTTTCTTTTTCTCTCTCTCTCTTTTTTTTTTTTTTTTTTTTTGATTTATTAAACACGATCTTAGCCCTAAGGGATCTACAACTTTTATAACATAATTTTTTAATGATATTTTTTATTCTTTTTTTTTTTTTTTTTTTGCCTTTTTATATACTTCTATATCTAGCTAAGTTTTTGGTAGTATGGTCAATATATCTCTCATACTTTCCTTTCATCCCTATCTTTTATACATTTCTATTCCTTTCTTTTTATGTGCATATTTCCAACCACATTATGCTCTTCTGTTCCCCTTTCTTCCAGCCTTTTTAAGTTTATTTTATCTTAACATACTTATAAGCAACACTATCAGTCTGCTCAGACTCCTTGCTCTATTCTCCAGATGACGCACTGCCTTGGTATTTAATATTAGGCTTTTGTCTTTATCTTAGTTCTTAGTACAGTTGTCTAATTACATTCTGAGAATCTCCATTCTCTCTGGTAGTACTCTGGCTCTTTTCTATATTTGATCCTAGCTTACAAAATCTCCCTGGATTGATGTTTGTATGTGTAAGGTGTTATTTGTTTGTTTGTTTGCTTTTGCTTTTGTCTCTGATTTGTTCTGTTTCAGTTGTCAATTTCTGTTGGGTTTCTCTTTGAATATCTGATAGCACACTGGGGTTCTGTCAGGTCTTTCTAGAGCCTTATGTCCTAACAGATTCAGTAATTGTGTGTCTTATACATGTATGTGTTTCCTAGACTTAATATTCATTTAATCCAATACTTGGACATTAGTCTGAGGCTTGGACAGTCTTCTATAAACACCTCTATCGCCAGGACAAGGAACCCCAAAAGTTTGGACAACCATGAGGAAACAAAGAAACACCATGCAGGCAAAGGAGCAGGAAAAAACGCCACAAGACCAAATAAATGAAGAGGAAATAGGGAAAATGCCTGAAAAAGAATTTAGAGTAATGATAATAACAATGATACAAAATCTCAATAACAAAATAGAGAAAGTACAAGAAACAGTTCATAAGAACTCAGAAAAACAAACAGCAATGGATAACAAAATAACTGAAATTAAAAATACTCTAGATGCTATAAGCAGCAGAATGACTGAGGCAGAAGAACGAATAAATGAGTTGGAAGATAGAATGGGGGAAATAACTGCCACAGAGCAGGAAAAAGAAAAAAGAATAAAAAGATTAGAAGACAGCCTCAGAGACCTCAGTGATAAACTTAAATGTACCAACATTCAAATTATAGGCATCCCAGAAGAAGAAGAAAACAAGAAAGGGTCTGAGAAAATATTTGAAGAGGTTATAGTGGAAAACTTCCCCAACATGGGAAAGGAAATAATTCACCAAGTCCAAGAAGCACAGAGAGTCCCATACAGAATAAACCCAGGGAGAAATACACCAAGGAACATATTAATCAAACTAATGACAATTAAACACAAAGAAAAAATATTAAAAGCAGCAAGAGAAAAGCAACAAACAACATATAAGGGAAAACCCATCAGGATAACAGCTGACCTTTCTACAGAAACTCTGCAGGCCAGAAGGGAATGGCAGGATATCCTGAAAGTCTTGAAAGAGAGAAACCTACAGCCAAGAATACTCTACCCAGCAAGAATCTCATTCAGATTTGAGGGAGAAATCAAAAGCTTTCCAGACAAGCAAAAGTGAAGAGAATTCAGCACCACCAAACCAGCCTTACAACAAGTGCTAAAGGAACTTCTCTAAGTAGGAAACACAAGAAGAGGAAAACACCTACAAATACAAACCCAAAACAATTAAGAAAATGGTAATTGGAACACACATGTCAATAATCACTTTAAATGTAAATGGATTAAATGCTCCAATCAAAAGACACAGACTGGCTGAATGGATACAAAAACAAGACCCTTCTATATGCTGCCTACAAGAAACCCACTTCAGACCAAGGGATACATATAGACTGAAAGTAAAGGGATGGGAAAAGGTATTCCATGCAAATGGAAGCCAAAAGAAAGCTGGAGTAGCAATACTCATATCAGACAAATTAGACTTGAAAGTAAAGACTATTAAAAGAGACAAGGAAGGACACTCCATAATGATCAAGGGATCCATTCAAGAAGAACATATCACAATGGTAAATATCTATGCCCCCAATATAGGAGCACCTCAATACATAAGGCAAATGCTAACAGCTATAAAAGGGGACATCGACAGGAACACAATAATAGTGGGAGACTTGAACACCCCACTTACATCAATGGACAGATCATCCAAACAGAAAATAAAGACACACAAGCTTTAAATGACACATTAGACCATCTCGACTTAATTGATATTTATAGGACATTCCATCCAAAAACGACAGAATACACTTTCTTCTCAAGTGCACATGGAACATTTTCCAGGATAGATCACATCTTGGGTCACAAATCAAACCTCAGCAAATTCAAGAAAATTGAAATCATATCAAGCATCTTCTCAGATCACAACGCCATGAGACTAGATATCAATTACAGGAAAAAACCTGCAAAAAATACAAACACATGGAGGCTAAACAATTCACTCTTAAACAACCAAGGAATCACTAAAGAAATCAAAGAGGAAATCAAAAAATATCTAGAAACAAATGACAACGAAAACACAACAACCCAAAACCTATGGGATGCAGCAAAAGCAGTTGTAAGAGGGAAGTTTATAGCAATACAGTCCTACCTTAAGAAACAAGAAAATGATCGAATAAACAACCGAACCTTACACCTAAAACAACTAGAGAAAGAAGAACAAAGAAACCCCAAAGTGAGCAGAAGGAAAGAAATCATAAAGATCAGAGCAGAAATAAATGAAAAAGAAAGGAAGGAAACCATAGCAAAAATAAATAAAACTAAAAGCTGGTTCTTTGAGAAGATTAACAAAATTGATAAACCATTAGCCAGACTCATCAAGAAAAAAAGGGAGAAGATGCACATCAACAGAATTAGAAATGAAAAAGGAGAAGTCACAATGGACACCTCAGAAATACAAAACATCATGAGAGACTACTACAAGACTACTACTACTACTACAACTATATGCCAATCAATTGGATAACCTGGAAGAAATGGATACATTCTTAGAAAAATACAACCTTCCAAGACTGAACCAGGAAGAAATAGAAACCATGAACAGACCAATCACAAGTACGGAAATTGAGGCAGTGATTAAAAATCTCCCAACACACAAAAGCCCAGGACCAGATGGGTTCACGGGCAAATTCTATCAAACATTTCGAGAAGAGTTAACATCTATCCTTCTCAAACTCTTCCAAAATATTGCAGAAGGTGTAACACTCCCAAACTCATTCTACGAGGCCACCATCACCCTGATACCAAAACCAGGCAAAGATGTCACAAAAAAAGAAAACTACAGACCAATATCACTGATGAATATAGATGCAAATATCCTCAACAAAATACTAGCTAACAGACTCCAACAGGACATTAAAAAAATCATCCACCACGATCAAGTGGGGTTTATCCCTGGGATGCAAGGATTCTTCAATATACGGAAATCAATCAATGTGATACATCATATCAACAAATTGAAGGATAAAAACCATATGATCATTTCAATAGATGCAGAAAAAGCTTTTGACAAAGTCCAACATCCATTTATGATAAAAGCTCTCCAGAAAATGGGCATAGAAGGAAATTACCTCAACATAATAAAAGCCACATATGAAAAACCAAAAGCCAACATCGTTCTCAATGGGGAAAAACTGGAAGAATTCCCTCTAAGAACAGGAACAAGACAAGGGTGTCCACTCTCACCACTATTATTCAACCTAGTTTTGGAAGTTTTAGCCACAGCAATCAGAGAAGAAAAAGAAATAAAAGGAATCCAAATTGGAAAAGAAGAAGTCAAATTGTCACTCTTTGCAGATGACATGATATTATATATAGAAAACCCTAAAGACTCTATCAGAAAACTACTAGCACTCATTGATGAGTTTAGTAAAGAAGCAGGATACAAAATTAATGCACAGAAATCTCTTGCATTCCTAAACACTAACAACAGAAGAGCAGAAAGAGAAATTAAGGAAACTCTCCCATTCACCACTGCAACCAAAAGAATAAAATACCTAGGAATAAACCTGCCTAAGGAGGCAAAAGATCTGTATGCAGAAAACTTTAAGACATTGATGCAAGAAATCAAAGACGACACAAACAGATGGAGGGACATACCATGTTTCTGGATTGGAAGAATCAACATCATGAAAATGACTGTACTACCCAAAGCAATTTACAGATTCAATGCAATCCCGATCAAATTACCAATGGCATTTTTCACAGAACTAGAGCAAGAAATCTTACGATTTGTATGGAAACGCAAAAGACCCCGAATAGCCAAAGCAATCTTGAGAAGGAAAAATGGAGTTGGTGGAATCAGGCTTCCTGACTTCAAACTATACTACAAGGCCATAGTGATCAAGACAGTATGGTACTGGCACAAAAATAGAAAGGAAGACCAATGGAATAGAATAGAGAACTCAGAAGTAAGCCCAAACACATATGGGCACCTTATCTTTGACAAAGGAGGCACGAGTATACAATGGAAAAAAAGACAGCCTCTTCAATAAGTGGTGCTGGGAAAATTGGACAGCTACATGTAAAAGAATGAAATTAGAACACTTCCTAACACCATACACAAAAATCAACTCCAAATGGATTCAAGACCTACATGTAAGGCCAGACACTATAAAACTCCTCGAGGAAAACATAGGCAGAACACTATATGACATCCATCAAAGCAAGATCCTTTTTGACCCACCTCCTAGAATCAGGGAAATAAAATCAAGAATAAACAAATGGGACCTCATGAAACTTAAAAGCTTTTGCACAGCAAAAGAAACCATAAACAAGACTAAAAGACAACCCTCAGAATGGGAAAAAATAATTGCCTATGAAACAACGGACAAAGGATTAACCTCCAAAATATACAAGCAGCTCATGCAGCTTAATACCAAAAAAGCAAATAATCCAATCCACAAATGGGCAGAAGACCTAAATAGACATTTCTCCAAAGAAGACATACAGATGGCCAACAAACACATGAAAAGATGCTCAACATCACTCATCATCAGAGAAATGCAAGTCAAAGCCACAATGAGGTATCACCTCACACTGAATGGCCATCATCACAACATCTAGAAACAAGAAATGTTGGAGAGGGTGTGGAGAAAAGGGAACTCTCCTGCACTCTTGGTGGGACTGTAAGTTGGTACAGCCACTATGGAAAACAATTTGGAGGTTCCTTAAAAAACTACAAATAGAACTACCATATGATCCAGTAATCCCACTCCTGGGCATATACCCAAAGAAAACCATAATCCCAAAAGAAACTTGTACCATAATGTTTATTGCAGCACTATTTACAATAGCCAGGACATGGAAGCAACCTAAATGCCCATCAACAAATGAATGGATACAGAAGATGTGGCATATATATACAATGGAATATTACTCAGCTATAAAAAGGGATGAGATGGAGCTATATGTAATGAGGTGGATAGAACTACAATCTGTCATACAGAGTGAAGTAAGTCAGAAAGAGAAGGACAAATATTGTATGCTAACTCACATATATGGAATCTAAAAATGGTACTGATGAACTCAGTGACAAGAATAAGGATGCAGTTACAGAGAATGGACTGGAGAACTCGAAGTATGGGAGGGGGCGGGGGATGAAGGGGAAACTGAGAAGAAGCGAGAGAGTAGCACAGACATATATATACTACCAACTGTAAAATAGTCAGTGGGAAGTTGTTGTATAACAAAGGGAGTCCAACTCAAGGATGGAAGATGCCTTAGAGGACTGGGGCAGGGAGGGTGGGGGGGACTCGAGGGGGGGGAGTCAAGGAAGGGAGGGAATACGGGGATATGTGTATAAAAACAGATGATTGAACCTGGTGTACCCCCAAAAAAATAAAAAAAATTAAAAAAAAAAGAAAAGAATCCACCTTCCAATGAAGGGGATGCATGTTTGATCCTTGATCTGGGTACTAAGAGCCCACATGCCACTGGCCAACTAAGCCCATGTGTTGCAATTAATTCGCACATGAGCCACAACTAGAGAGAAGTCTGTGCGCCACAACTGAGGATCCCATATGCCACAACAAAGATCCAGTCTGCCACAACTAAGACCCAACACAGCCAAAAATAAAGTAAATAAATAAATAAATAAATAATTTAAAAAAGTAAATAAAACTTTTGGTTAATAATCATATCATGCAGAAGGGAAGAGACAAGAGAGATAGCAAGAAGCCAGCATCCTTGGTTTTTCCTGGACAAAGGACTGCCTCTGGATTGTTTGATATAATCTCTCCTTTTCTCTCTCATCCCTGGATCCCTCCTTGACCTGCATTCTGTTCTCACCTGCTGGGCAGCATTCTCAGGCTGCCCTTTCAGCAAAGAGAGGCTTCACTGCTTACACAGACTATGGAGATTTCTGAAGAAGCAATGCTACTACCAGCCTGTGAAAACTGAACTTGAAGTGAATAGGTGAAAATTGGGCATAGTACTTCTCTAATGGTGTTGATTCTCATCTTAGAGGCCTCTTGGATTGGCTTCAACAGTAACAGCTCCACCACTATTCAAATTGCAGTGGAATTTTAAATCATAGTGTGGTTGAGGTGATGTAAGTGTTGCTGCAAAGCAGGGGAAATTGAGTAAAAGTCTTTTATGCTCTTTGAAAAAAAATAAAAAAAATAAATAAAATAGAGATCAAACAACAATAGAAAAGATCATTGAAACCAAGAGCTGGTTTTTTGAAAGGATAAACAATATTTATAAATGTTTATCCAGGCTCACCAAGAAGAACAGAGAGAGGACCCAAATAAACAAAGTAAGAAATGAAAGAGGAGAAATAACAACTGATGACAGAAATACAAAAAAATCACAAGAGAATATGGCAAACAGTTACATGTCAACAAATTGGACAACCTAAAAGAAATTTCCTGAAATATACAACCTGCCAAGTTTGAATCAGGAATAAATTGACAATCTGAACAGACCAATGACTAATAGTGAAATTGAATTTGTAATTTTAAAACAAAACAAAACAACAACAACCAAAAAACTCCCAGCAAACAAAACTCCAGGACCAGACAGCTTCACAGGGGAATTCTACCAAACATATAAAAATGAGCTAAACCCATCCTTACCAAAATATTCCAAAAAATTTAAGAGGAAGGAACATTCCCAAATTTATTCTATGAAGCCACCACTATCCTGATACAAAAACAAGACAAAGACACAAAGACAAAAAGAAAAAAGAAAAAAGAAAATTACTGGCTAATATTTCTGAATAATATAGGTGTAAGAAATCCTCAACAAAATATTAGCAAACCAAATTCAACAATACATAAAAAGGATCATACAGCATGATAAAGTGGGATTTATCCCAGGGATGCAAGGATGGTTCAATACTCATAAATCAATCAATGTGATACACCACAGTAACAAAGGGAAGAATAAAATCACATGATTATCTCAATAGATGCAGAAAAAGCATTTAACAAAATTCAACATCCATTCATAATAAAAATTCTCATCAAAGTTGGTATAGAGGTAACATATCTCAACATAGTAAAGACCACTTGTGACAAACCCACTGCTATTACATACTCAGTGGTGAGAAGTTGAAAACTTTTCCTCTGTATTCTGGAACAAGACAAGGATGTCCACTACTGTCACTTCTACTTAACATAGTTTTGGATGTTATAGCCATAGCAATCAGATAAGAAAAGAAATAAAAGGCATCCAAAATGGATGGGAAGAAGTAAAACTGTCACTATCTACAGATGACATGATACTATATATAGAAAACCCTAAAGTCTCCACTGAAAAATTATTGGAACTCATCAATGAATTCAGCAAAGTTGCAGGATACAATATTAATATACCAAAATCTGTCACTTTTCTATAAACTATCAATGAACTATCAGAAAGAGAAAGCAAGAAAAAAAATCCCATTTAAAATCACATCAAAAAGAACACTTAGAGATAAAAGTAACCAAAAGGGTGAATGCCTTATACTTTGAAAACCTTGATGAAGGAATTTGAAAGTGATGTAAATAAGTGAAAAGATATACCACACTCTTAAATTGGAAGAATTGATATTGTTAAAATGTCCATGCTACCAAAGTCAATCTAGAAATTTAATGCAACCCCTATCAAATATCCATGACATTTTTCACAACTACAAGAAATAATTCTAAAATTTATATGGAACCATAAAAGACCCTGAAATGTCAAACCAATCTTGAGAAAAAAGAACAAAACTGAAGTATCACCCTCCCAGACTTTTAGGCTACACTATAAGGCTACAATAATCAAAACAGCATGGTACTGGCACAAAAACAGACACATAGATCAATGGAACAGGATAGAGAGCCCAGAAATAAATCCACACATCTATAGTCAATTAAAATATAACAAAGTAAGCAAAAATATACAATGAAGAAAAGAAAGTATCTCCAATAAGTGGTGCTGGGAAAACTGGACAGCTTCATGTAAAAGAATGAGATTAGAAGATTTCCTCACACCGTGTGCAAAAATAAACTCAAAATGGATTAAAGACCTAAATGTAAGATGTGACACCCTAAAGAATTGCTAGAGGAGAACATAGGCAGAAAATTCTTTGACATAAATGGTAGCAATATACTTTTTAATCTGTTTCCTAAGGGAAAATAATAAAAGAAAATAAACAAATGGGACCTAATTAAACTTAAAAGCTGTTGCAATTTAAAGGAAACCATTGACAAAACAAAAATGCAATATATTGAATGGGTAAAAATATTTGCAAATTATATGATCAATAAGGGGTTAACATGCAAAATATATAAACAGCTCACACAACTCAATATCTAAAAAACAAACAATCTAATCAAAAATGGGCAGAAGACCTGAATAAACATTTTTACAAAGAAGACAAACAGATGACTAAAAGACACGTGAAAATAATGCTCAATATCACTAATTATTAGAGAAGTGCAAATCAAAACAATGAGATAGCATCCTTGTCAGGATGGTTATCATTAAAAAGTCTACAAATAGCAAATATCTGTGAGGATGTGGAGAAAAATAAACACTTGTACACTGTTGGTGGAAATGTAAATTGGTGAACCCATTATGGAAAACAGTATGGAGTTTCCTCAAAAATCTAAACCTAGAACTACCATATGACCATAGTATTCATCAATTCCACTCTTGTGTATACATCTGGAGGAAATGAAAACACTAATTTGAAAAGATATATTCACCACAATGTTCATAGCAGCACTACTTACAATAGCCAAGATATGGAAGCAAGCGAAGTGTCCATCAACAGAGGAATGGATAAAGGAAATGTGGTGTGTATACATATGGTGTGTGTGTACACACACACAATGGAATATTAATCTTAAAAACATAATGAAATTCTGCCATGTGCAGCAATGTGGATAGACCTAGAGTATATTATGCTTAGTGAAATAAGTCAGAGAAAGACAAATGTCATATGATATCACTTATATGTGGAATCTAAAAAATAGTACAAACAAATGTATGTAGCAAACAGAAACAGACTCACAGATCTAGAAAACAAACTAGTGCTTACCAGTGGGAAGATGGAAGGGGCATGTTATGGGTAAGGAATTAAGAGGTGCAAACTACTATGTACAGAATAGATAAGCAACAAGGATATATTACATAGCATAGAGAACTATAGCCACTGTCTTGTACTAACTTAATGGAGTATAAGCTATAAAAATACTGAATCACTGTGTTGTATATCTGAAGCTAATATAATATTGCAAATCAAATATATGCCAAAAAAGTTACTATTTTTTACCTATAAATTAGCAAAAGAATAGTAGTAATTAATAACACTGGTGAAATATGGCAAATAAATATCATTTATGCAGTATGTTGGTAAAACCATTTAAAAAATAGTTTAATTGCATATATCAACAGTCTACATCCTTTTGATCTAATCTAAAGAAATAACTTTAAATAATGAAAAATATTTATGCTTAGAGAGGTTCACAGCAGTGGTACATGAAAATGGAATAAAAAAGATAAAACAATCTAAATTTCAAAAATATGGAATGATTAAGTTATTGTATGGTTACTCATTGACCATCCATTATAAAGTATGGCTGACTATGAAGAATATGTAATAAAGAGAAGCCCTCTTCTTTAATATTAAGTGGAGGGGACTACAAAATAATATCAACTATACAACTATAACTAGATGGAGGGAGATGGGTACAGAGAAAATACACTGGAAAGAAATTCCATTATGAAATATAATTTTTCTAATAAAAACTTGTAAAAAGTGTAGCAATAAAAAGTATGTAAATGCATGTAGTTTTAGTGATAGGAGATGGAACTTTTTTTTTCCTGCTTTTGTTTTCTCAGTGAAATAAAAAGTTATTAACTGAGAGTAAGGAAGTGAAAGATGAAAGTGGAGTGGAGATTTGAGGAAAGAGGAGAAAGTGTGAACTAATTGTCAGGAAAAGTGGAAAAGTGAGTTGATTAGGGAAAAGTGGTAGGATTGCTGGGAAGCACTAAGGACCTCTTTATATTTAGTTATGAATTTAGGAGTCCATATGTATGGAATAAGTGTTCTTCCCAGTCATGTTGAGCTGTTTTTGTGAAGAAACAGAAAGCAGCAGTTGGAGACAGAGGCTGAGATTGCAGCGATGCATCTATAAGCCAAAGAACACCAAAGACTGACAGCCCTCACAAGAAGCTAGGAGAAAGGTATGGAACCAATTCACCCTCAGAAGAAACCAGCTCTGCTGACATCTTGATCTTGGACTTCTGGCTTTCAGAAAATTAATTTCTGTTCTTTTAAGCCAGGCAGCTTGTGATACTTTGCTATAGTAGCCTTGGAAAACTAATACTGATGGTAAGCATAGACATCAGTGAATTCCTCATGTGTTTGGATTGGATTGTTCTCTGAACGTATGCATTTTCACTTACTGGCATCAAATTTTGTCCATCAAATGCTTATCTTACATGCACCTGAAGGACACCCCAGTTATCTTGAACAGTTATTTACAAATTCAAGTTTTCACTGTGTGCTTTCTCTTTTGGATCTTTTTGTAACAATGTATTATAAAGCATCATTCCCATCCCTGAAGTATCTCACTACAAACACTTTTTAAATTCTTCTTACCCCTACTGTTTGCTTCCTGTCTTTAAATGTATTCTCTATACTTGACCAAGCATTTCCTTACGTGATTTGCCAAAAAACCAAAATAATTCAATTAATAAAGATTGTTAGCATGAATTTATAAAGAGCATAAACATATGTGTGGTACTACCAATGCGATTTGTATTATTAAATTAAAGTTACTGAGGCTAATAATCTAATAGGGATGAAAAATTTGTATTAACACCACATAATTCAAAGTGCTACTCTAAAATCCAGACAGAAAATTCTAATTAGCAGCCTATGATTTTGCCAGAATCATTGGCTTATAAATTTCAGATATCAACTTCATTTTGTTAAAAATTCATGCAATACATTTTCAGAAGCAGGATGTACAACTTCAGGCTGATATGTTCCCCATTTTTCTAGCAAATATATATAACACAAAATCAACATATGTGAAAGTCTGACTCAGCAGATCGAGAACAATTTTAATGTTGTAAATACTCATTGAAGAGGTATGAATGGCACTGCATCTAAAACTTGATTTGATGATTATGTTCCATATTTAATAATCATCAAATTAAAATAAAGATAAATAATCATCAAATTAAAATAAAGATAAATTATATTCAACACAATGAAAAGAACCCAACTTTGGATATGCTCTAAGGACTATATTTCCGTAAGTACTGTTTTTAGTTTATAAATACTAAGATCTCTTTTTTTCCTGAAGGACTTTAGACCTATTTATTTTCTGAGAGGCTAATACTATTTTGTAATAGTATTATTTTTTTTTTTAATTTTTGAGTTAGTCAGTGAACTCTAACAATATCTGGCTTTTATCAAAGGATGAGAAAATTATCTTTAAATTAGGATTAAGCACATAATGACAATAATAACAAAATCTTTCTACATGAAGTGAATATTTGACAAGTTAATATGGTAATCAGTATTCATAACAAGACATCCCTATCCAGCTTCTATAAAAAGGGCTTTATGAGCATGGGTTAGTGGGTGGAGAGGACAAAGGATTAATTTTGAAGATTCATTATTTCAGTGAAAAGCAGCCTTTGAGCAATTCAAACTAATGACCAGTTAAAATTACTCCTTTAGTTGTATTCAGCAAATGGATGTAACTGAAAACTAGATTCAACACTTGTTTTATTAAGTTCTTCTTGAACAATTTGTCTTAAACACTATTCTCCACATATAATTAACAAACACTCTTCTGAAAATTTGTCAATACAATCTATACTATAATCCTGAAGAAGATATTACAGGAGGTTAGGCAGGAATACTTTTCATTAATGGCATGAGTTTTTGGCAGAGAGAGAATCTCCTCTCCAGGGGACAGTTTAAGATAGTGCATATTCTTCTGCTTCAATGGGGAGTAAACGTCCAAAAGATTCTACATGACCTTTGAAGATTTTCTTCCAGTTTTTAATAATCTTCCAGTAATTTTTACCTATAGTCTTGTATACAAGACAATGTTATATCACTTAATAGCTCGTTGAAACAATAATTTGAACATTTAAACTTACCCATATAAGAGGTATACCAACCTTCCAAAAAATGCAGTCAATCATGCTACTTATTTAGGCAAATAACCCTTTCTCTCCAAGCATTTACAGCTTCTCTTGACCTTTTCTACCCTCAGCTTTACTGAAGTATACTTAGTATGCAGAAAACTGCACATGATTAATATATTCAATTTGGTGAGTTCAGGCATATGTATACACTTGTGTTACCACAATAAGAGTAATAAACATATCCATCACCTCCAAGTTTCCTCCAAGTTTATTTGTTTTGTTTTGGTAAGGACATTTAATGCAATATCTATCCTCTTAAATGTTTAAGTGTACAATATCTTGCTTTTAACTACAAGCATTGTATTGTACAGGAGACCTCTGAAACTTGCCCATCTTGTATGTTGTAACTTTATACCCATTGAGCAACAACTCTGCCATCCCTCTCACCCCATCCTCTGGTAACCACCATTCGATTGTCTATTCCCATACGTTTATTATTTTAGATGCCTCTTTCAAGAAGAATCATTCAGTATTTACCCTTCTGTGGCTAATTTAATTCACTGAGCAAATGTTTTCCAGATCCATCCATATTATTATAAATGATATGATTTGCTTCTCTTTTAAGGCTGAATACATTCCATTTTCTTTATCCATGCATCTTGTCAGTGGACATTTGGATTATTTCCATATCTTGGCTATTGTGAATAATGGTATAATGAACATGGGAGTGCAGATGTCTCTTCAAGATCCTGACTTCAATTCTTTTGAGTATATAGCCAGAAGTGGCATTGCTGGATCATAGTGTAATTTTATTTTTAATTTTTTTGAGAACCTCCACACTGTTCTCCAAATGGCTGCACCATTTTACATCCTCACCAACACTGCACAAGTATTCCAATTTCTCCATAACTTCATCAATACTTGCTTTCTTTTGTTTTCTTAATAATACCTATCCTAACAGGTGTGAGATGATACCTCACTATGGCCTTGATTTGCATTTCCCTGATGTTTAGTGTTTAGTAATGTTGAACATCTTTTCAAATGTCTCTTGGTTTTGTATGTCTTCTTTGGAGAAATATCTTTTCAAGTCTTTTTATTTTTAAATCAGGTTACTTGTTTTTGTTTTTTTGCTATTGAGTGGTAGGAGTCTCCTATAGGTTTTGGAAATTCATCCCTAATCAGTTATATGATTTGCAAATATTTCCCCCATTCTACAGATTGCCTTTTCATGCTATTATATCTTTTACTGTGCAGAAGCTTTATGTTTAATGTAGTCCCTTTCATATATTTTTGCTTTTGTTGCTTGTGCTTTTAGTGTCATATCCAAGAAATCATTGTGAAGATCAATATAAAGAAGTTTTCCTTGTTTTCTTCTAGGTTTTATGGTTTCCAATCTTATGTTTAAGTCTTTAATCCATTTTGAGTTAATATTTCCTTGACCATTAACCCTTGACCAGATCGTTCAGCTGCATATCAAATACAATTTCTCCTTTTGCCAGGGCAACAAAATTGGCATTTACCAAAACACTGCAGAGCTTGTAGATAGAAATCTAATCTTTTTCTTTATTCCCTACTTGCTGTATTAACTAGTAAATATGCAGAATTAAAAATTAAATAACAAGAGATTAAGTTATTTGTTTAATAAATAGCAAAATAAGGTCTTTGTCTTCAGGGTAGGTTTAGGTCACTTTCATGAAACAAGCCTGGTAAATTTTCAAACTATCAAGCCACCATACCCAGTTTCCAGCGTGACAAAAATATAATATTTTCTACTCTTGTTTGTCCTCAAACTGAGTTAAAAACATAGTATGTGTATAAGACAAATATTCCACAATTTTTTGTGAGACTTTAACTAACCTTTAATTAACAAGAATATCAGTCTAAATTTGTATTTTCTTGTGTTTATTCCCATTAACTGAGAAATTATATTTGTATATTCAATTAATCCTTGTATAAACAAATTATGTGAACTGTTGGTTATAGAAATGTCATATGGAACTAGACAGAAAATCTAAATTTCATAAATTCTATTTGTAATACATTTTGGAAAGAGTTTAGTGAGCTCACCACGCTCTATTGAACCATATCATCATTGAAATTTGGTAAAATGAAGGTTTAGAACTTGAGTTAGAAAGTTTATATACTTTAAGCCAATAGGATATTTATGTAAAGATTTTTCTCATTCCAGCTGCTGGATTATTTTTATATTTTAGGCACAACTTTGCATTTATTCTCCACATAAAACCATGCTTTCAAAGCTAATCTCAAAAATTCAGTTGTAGTTTTCATTCTCTCACAACTCAGACAATAGTTCTATTGTCTGGGAGTGGAGGAGTTTTTGTTGTTTGGGTAAAGTTTGAGAGAGCTGTATGTAAAAGCTCCAGCATTTATATTATTTATGGGAGGAGTTAGAAATGAAACTGGCCATCAAAAATCTGTAGCCATTGAATATGTCATATCTGATACTTCAAAGAGTGTTCTCTTTGTACTGGATGATTGTGAAGGAAACAAAATGGAGAAAATCTAAATGAATGTCCCAGGAAAAGCATGCTAACAGTGAGGGCAAAGAAGCAAAGCGAGTGTGATGACTGGATACAAACTCTGACCCTTGTTTTGTAGTCATAGGAGAAAAGTTTTAATTCTAGGTGCCCTAACCAGTATAAAGTTGAGAAATATTCAATCCAGAAGGCTGAAAGTTTTTAAAAAAGAAAGAAAGAAAAGGAAAGAAAGGAGCTGGGAAGGAAACTGAAGTTTTGGGGAGTAATTATGAAAGCCAAAGAACATACCAGGGACGGGGCTAGCATTCAGAAAGAGTTCCTCACATCTTTCTCTCTGTACATGTCCCAGGATCTTGAATAGGTGAGCTAAGAACAAGTGAGATTAGAAACAGGACGTAGAGGGTTGAAGGCAGGCATAGCTCACTAGATTTAGATAAAGGATTGTCTTCATAGACCCACAGTTAATATCAAAATGAAAGGGAGCTCTATAGAGTAGAATCCCTTTATTCCTAGTTCTGACCACTCTGTTTTCTTCGTCCAAGGGTAACTGAACAATATAACAAAGGTGAAAAACTAAATTATAACTTGAATTAACATATAGCAGAAGACTTTGGAAAATGAGGCCCACTAAGAAAGTTTTACAAGAATCTGTAGGCTTTTAAAGAAGACTTGGAATTACCAGGGAGATCATGCACTGAAGACAAACATCACACAAATGCCTTTTAAGTAAAAACAAAGCCCTGAGTGACATAATGTCAGGGTCATTTAAAAAGAGGCCTCAAATACAGCATTCTTTCTAGCCAAAAACCATGGAAAATGCCATCTGTTTTGCATTTGTTTTCATCTCTGCAACCAAATTCTGGACTATTGACTCTAATTTCAGTTAGAGTTTTGGTTTTTTATGTCTTAAAGACTCCTCTGTTGGCTTTATGTATCTTGCACAATTTTAGCTCTCATTGCTTCACTTTTCACTTCACTGGTTGCCTTGGCTGAGAACTTTCCAATTCAATCTCAGCCTTAAGAAACCCCAACTTCAGTGTATCTGGCTCCCAGCCTCTGACAAAGGAAAGGAATAGATCAGAGATTTTAAAATAATACATTTGAGAGAAGGTGACATGAGAGACATGCATTTGTGAAGAAGAGAACTCAGCAAGGGTTCTATCTTCACCTACTCAGCTACCAAAAGGATGACCATATATATCTATCACCCAAGCTGGGACACTTTTGAGAATAGAAAGAAGTACTAACTAAACAGGATCCCAGAAAGGATGTATAAACAGAAACCTCTGGGACAAACTTGGAACATATGATCACCCTAGCTCTAAATGAATTCTAAGATCATGCCAATGATTCCAGAAACAAAAACCAAGTTGGTGGGTTGCACTGTCATCATTGTCAAGGATTTACATAGAGTTTAATATAATCTTGGGCATTAAAACTTCCGTGGTGGTTTTGTCTTCAAATACTTGCAAAAAGGGAAGCATACAATTGCCCAAAGTTTAGGGCTTAAACTAGGAGAAATGTAATAAATTCCGAGAATGGAATCCAAGTCACTTGAGATACAGAGATCTCTCAGACATGAACTAATGTATGCATTCAACCATAAATTATACATAATAAAAACACATTTTATAACAGTATAAGCATATCTCACATAAATCCATATGTTTTGTACCATGAAACATAAATGAAAATTTGCTTTTAGAAGTTATGAGAGGCATGATTGAAAGTGGAAGACTCTTGTGATATTTCAAAATTTCTCTTTCACTAGTAAATTACTGATGGGCTGTGTCTACTGGCAGGATAGACAAATCATAATGTTTCCTATAAGCCAGATGTTGAAGTAATATAGAAAAATGGATATGTCATTGTTAATTCCTAAAGCTGTAGTAATGACAGGAACTCGCTTCTAGTGATTTAAGCTTCCTGCCATTGCTGCTGATGCTGTAATATCAGTAGACTGTTTTTCAGTTATCTTATGACATTCAGCTAAATCTAAAAACTTTGAGAGTGAGTCAAAAATTATCTGCACTCTGGTTGTATTAAAACTTCTGTTGGCCGCACTGTCTTATCAGCACCTTCTGTTCAAGGCTACAGTCTCCCCAGTCACTGCTGTGCAGGTGTAAACGTGTTACATCAATTCATTTGTAACTGTGGTTCGATCAAAAATGGATGCCCCACTTGTGATTTGCACAAAAGAAAAGCAGCATGCAGTGATTAGTTTTTTGTGGTCTGAGGGTATACAAATTCACACACTTCTGCCCATACTGTGAACACTCTGCAAAAACTTCGTATTGAGGTGTTAAAGCATCCTCCCTATAGTCCTGTTCTTGCTCCATCAGACTTTCACTTGTTTGGTCCCCTGAAAGCAACCCTATGAGGATGAAGATTCACTTCTGATGAAGAAGTGAAGACAGCAGTGCATTCGTGGCTCACAGCTCAGTCTAAAACATTTTTTAATGAGGGAATACAAAAGTTTTTTGACAGATGGACAAAGTGCATTGAAAAGCAAGGAGATTGTGTCAAAAAATGATGTATTTGTCTTTTCTAAAAGTTAATTAAAATAAATTCTACAGCAGAGTGTGGATACTTTTTGACTCAACCCCGTCAGTTATAACACTCTTAAAAGAAAGGCATTTCACATTTTGTCAAATGTTTTGTTTTTAAGTTTTTCCCCTAAAATAAAGTGCATATTTAGTGAAACAGTTTTCATCAAGATAAGCCACATGATACCACTGCATTTACTAAAGATACATGGCAAATGGAGCTTCCTCTTATTCCCTGTCCCCATGAATGTAATTTTGGGGTCCTGTCTAAAGTAGGAAAATTTTCCTCTGTCCTGACAGTCAGGCTCATTTTTGCTTCCTATATTAAGAGTTCATTCTGGGCATCACTGTTTATGCCCCTGACTTCCTTTCCCCACATAACAACTAGAAAGAGAATGCAGTAACACTTTAGTAAAACTTAAAGAACACACAATCAGAGAGTCCACTTTAAGTGTATATTAGGTGTTCAGCACTGAGTTCCTGTAGCTCTGTGTTTCAGCCTCTCTGACATTCTCCTAGTGGCTCAAGTGTCTCAAGTTTGACAACTTAGAATCGTCATTAACCATTCTCTCTCCTTTATCTCTTATACATAATGAGTCTCCAAGTCTCTGAAACAATATTCAAATGTGTTTTCTGTCATTTTTTCTCCTCTCTTACTGAAATCCTCCTTGCTCTAAATCACACATCAGAAAAGTCTTGTAAATGGAGACATCTTGGCACATATATACAATGGAATATTACTCAGCAATAAAGAGGAATGAAATTGGGTGATTTGTAGTGAGGTGGATGGACCTAGAGTCTCATACAGAGTGAAGTAAGTCAGAAAGAGAAGAACAAATACTGTACACTAACACATATATGTGGAATTTTTAAAAAATGGTATTGATGAACTCAGTGGTAGAAGAAGAATAAAGATGCAGAGGTAGAGAACAGACTTGAGGACATGGGGAGGTGGAGAAGGAGAAACTGGAACAAAGTGAAAGAGTAGTAATGACATTTATATACTATCAAATGTAAAATAGATAGCTAGTGGGAAGCAACTGCCTAACACAGGGAGATCAACCCAATGATTGCTGATGACCTAGAGGGGTGGGATAGGGAGTGTGGGAGGGATGCTTGGGAGGAAGGCTCAGAGGAAGGAGATGTGGGGATATATGTATAAATACAGCTGATTCGCTTTGTTGTACAGCAGAAACTGGAACAACAGTGTAAAGCTATTATACTCCAATAAAGATTGAAAAAAAAATGGAGACATCTTGTTTTCATTCTTGATAGGGAATAACATACCCTTAGACAGGCACTTGCTCAAATGTGGACTCTATTTGGGGTTTTGAACTATGAACATGCTCTATTGTTATAAACAATGAAAGAGGGTTTTTTTTTTGACTCACCTAGATTTGAGAAAAGAAGAAAAAGAAGAGAGTGAGAAGGAGGAGGGAGTTAAGGAAGGATTACCCTTACACATGCCCTAACAAAACTGTCCCCATTTCCAGATGCCATAGAAGGTAGTCTTCAGTCCAGAGTAGTCCTTGCTCATTTATCATCTAAGACAGACTAATTCATTGAGCTGCTGTTTATGGGGTCTGAAATTGTTTGTTTTGAATTTTTTTCCTCTATGCTTTTCAAGTGTTTATATTTTGTCACTTGAACTACAGTGTTTTTAAAAGGCATTAAATAACTATTCGAATGAGGCCTTATTTGTGCAAAACTGTGGAAATCTTTTATACATATGTGATACTTCTGAATACCGTTAACTGTCTCATCTTACATTCATCAGTTAATGAATACTTGTTAGCCACCTGCTTTGGGTGAGACACTATGTTTGACTCTAGGTGGTGATATATGATACAGACATGAATCTTAAGTCTAGTGAGGGAAAGAGTTAATAAGCACCTGAGCATGTAAATAATAATGTGAGTACAAACTAAACATAAACTAAATGTAAAATTAGTAAGGGAGAATAGACAGGGACTACTTTGAGGACATACCATTTAAAGTGAGACTGGAGTGATGAGGAACCATGTGAGGATTTATGGGGAGAGCATTCCCGGCCAAAGGAACAGAGTGTGGTCCCAAAATGGGAAAGGACATATGTGATGAACTGAAATGAAGCCAATTAAGCTTGTGCACAGTGAGCAAGGTGGACAAAGAAGATTAAGTAGAAGAGATTGTCAGGGATCTATTACCCAGGGTCTTCAGATCTCACCCTAAAAGTTTGATATTGTTCTCAGGATAATGGGAAGCCAAGGAAGATTTTTAAGCAGCAGGTAATATGATCTGATTTCATCTTCAAAGGAGCACGTAAGCTGCTATTTGGAGAATAGATTGGAGAGAGTTAGAGAAAAGTAAGAAACCAATTGGGAGACTCTTTGAATGTTCCTTATGAGATAAGATGGTTACCTAGTCTTGTGTGATGGCAGAGATAGAGAAAAATTGCAAGTACTGAGGTAGAATCAAGGAAGACTCTCTGGCTTCTTACTTGAATAACACATCAGATGATTGTTGTAATCCCAGAACATGTAATACTGGAGTAGATGTTTGGGAGAGGGGTGGAAAGATCAGAGTTTATTCTTAGGTACTTGTGTGTGAAGTGGCTTTGACATCAAGTAAAGCTGTCAAATGCTAAGGTGACCTCAATAAGAGAGGTCTGCACTGGACTACCAAATTTAGGATACAATAGCATTTGAATATCACTTAAAAGAAATGAGGACAGACAAGATCGACCAGGGAGAGTATATACAGAATAAATAGCAGCTCAAAAAACTGAGGACTGAGGAAGTAAGCAACAAAGCACTTTAACACTTAAACATCAGATGAGGGAAGATAAACTGGCAAAAGGGATGAAAAAGGAGTTTTCAGTGAGAGAAAAAGAAAACGAAAAGGAAAAGTATGTGTTTTAAGGAGAATGGAGTGGTGAACTCTATAAAATGCTGCTAAACAGTCAAGAAAGGTGAGGACAGTATGACAAAGGTGAGGACAGTATGACTTCACTCATATGTGGAATCTAAAAGAGCAAAACAAAACAAACAAACAAAAAGAACCAAATAAACAAACAAAGCAAAACAAAACTCACAGACACAAATAACAGATTGGTGGTTACCAGAGGGGAAGGGAGTTGGAGGTAGGCAAAATGGACAAAAAGGGTCAAATGTATGGAGATGGATGGTGACTAGATTTTTGGTGATGATCACTTTGTAATAAACACAGATGTCAAAACACAATATCATACACCTGAAGTTTATATAATACATACCAATCTTACCTCAACATTAAATAAATAAAGAACTTTATTTAAAAGAAAAAGAAAGATAAGGACATAAAGGTGTTCTTTGGACTTGGCAACAGGGAGATAGTTTGTAACCATGACAGAGTAGTTTTAGAGGAATGATAGTAACAGAAGCCAGAAAGAAGTGAGTTGAGAAGTGAATGCAGGTTGGTAAAGTAGAAACAGATGAGTAGACGATACTTTCAAGACACGTGACTATGAAACTTACTGGAGGAATGGAGTGGAGAAATGGAGAAAAGAGCTGGAGGAGGATGAAGAGGCTGAGATCCTTCTTCAGGAAGGTTGGTATTGATCATACATGTATAATGAAAATTATCCAGTAGAGAAAATACAATAATGCAAAAGTGAGAGGAAATAGATGAATGAGAAATGTCCTTTTGAAGGCACGAATGGGTCAGTCCGATCCAGGGCATAAAAACAAGGACTAGTCTTGGGTAGGAGGAAGGACTTCCCTGTAATTAGGGGAGAAGAAAGGAACTGGAGGCACCATTACATTTGTGGGTTTGCCGATAAAATGCCTTTTGAGGTCCCATTGGGTGGGTTCTGCTTTCTTAATAACAATGAAATTGTCACCTCCTGAGTTTGGGGAAAGTGAGAGAGAGTATGTGGAGCAAAGAAAGGTTGTAAAATCACTGTGGAAACCAATGACGGTTGGTCTTTCCACAAAAAAAGAAACCAAGAATTCAATAAACTATCCCTGCCCCCTCTACCCTTGCCGTTTTGAAAAAAAAAAAAAAAAGGTTTAAATAGTACAAATGGAAAACCCAGTATGAAGTAAATGATCTTTGATCAAAATCAATTAAGAAGTACAGGGAGCACTTCTATAAGACTATAGTATAAGAACCAGGATATTCATAATTCTTGGTCCCTTGGTCAGAGTTAGTACATACCTTAAATGACCATAGTGAGAATGGAACTGTGCTGCTACCCTGTCTCCCCCATTTGCAAGAAAAATTTAATAGATGAATTCTCTTTCAACGTCTTTAAATCGTATGCATATAATGTCATTTTTTCTTGATTTTTAAGAAAAATTTTACATATTATTAAAATTATCAATATAAAAGAATTCATAGTTGTTGTAACATTTCAATAAATTCACAAGTTCAGGTAATAAAAAAATAAATATTTTTACTTTACCCCGATGTCATTTTCCTGGGAAGCCAATATTACCAGTTAGGCATGAAACCATTCACACTATCTTTTATAGTTTGTCCAAGCATACAGAAGTTTCATTGGCTTGTTTATATTTTTGTTCTGATAGTAATGCAATCTCACTAATTATTGGTTCTACATTTTTTGTCAACAACCATGTGATTTTCCAAGCCAATATTTATAAACTTAAAATTATTTACAATGATTGCATAGTATCCGATAGTATATGCCTTCCACACTTTATTTTACCATTGCTCCTTTACTGGCAAATTAGATCGTTGATTAAGACAGTGCTGCAAAAAATATTATCAAACCTATATCATTGCATACAGGTCCTCCCCTAAAATTTGTTGGCCTGAGGAAAGAGTAAAAATAGAGGGCCACGTATCATCTGTCTAAATATTTAAAGTTATTAATCAGGCTAAAAGCTGTTATGTAAGTTCTATCTTACTTTGACAAATATACACTCACAATGACCTGGAAGTCCAGCTTGAAATTTACAATTCTCAGATATTTTGGTCCCTGGCCATTTGCCCTCCACCTGCTCCACTTCCCAGTCCACTCTGGGGACAGTCCTATAACACAAGGCCTAGTATTCTTTCCTGTGGACACTCTAGTCCTAACATTTCACCCCACCTGCACTCTTCTTACAGATTCTTTTCCTGCAAATAGCCTTCAGTTGGCCGCTCCTTGAGCTTGGAGCTGCTGAGAGAAAACAAACTGGGGAAAAAGCCCATTCAGAAGCTGGGAGCTGACTTGGGTCATTTGGCAGAGAAATCTGAGCCATGAGGAGATGGAATATGGAATGTGATCCAGGTTGGGGGCAAGGGATCATAGGCTCCAGGACACCATGACTTACTGACCCCAACAATCTTCTACCCCATTGGAAGAAGTAGGCATTCCTGAGCTCTCTGAAGAACAGGGCCTGGAGAGGGCCCCACTGTGACTTGCATCCAAGGACAGTACTGATTCATAGTCATGCATTCATTTCTGTAAGATGGATCTCTAGAAGTAGAATTGATGGATAAAAGAATATGATCATTTTTCATTTGGGAAAAAAATCCTATCTGATGCATCAAGCATTGCTAGCTATTTATAAGCAACTGAAAATGTACAAGGGTGAGTCAAAAATTATCTGCACTCCAGTTATATTAAAACTTCTATAAATTCTACAGCCAGAGAGAGTGCGGATAATTTTTGACCCACCCTCACATGAGAGCCTCTACCTTTCAACCTCATAAAAAAATGATGCTTTTTCCTAATATTTTGCTGAACTAATGGTTGAAAAACAACACTCCATTATTTGCATTCATATTTCCCTGAGCAGGGGTGAGATTTACATTTACATTTATAATACATTCTTTAATAAATTGCCTATTAGTATTCTTTGTCTTTCTTGAGGGAATTATTATTTTTATAGTTTAGCCAACAATATTTACTTTGTCACTTTATATTTAGTTTATCTCAGCATTTATCTTTACTGATTGTGTTCTCCAAAAGTTGTTTAGTTGTATTACTTCTAGTATTTTCTAGTTTTTTAAGGTGATCACTGACTTGTTTTCAAACTGTGCTTTTTTATTTTAAGCTTTTAAAGACATATATTTTATTCCAAGTATGAGCTTTAACTGTGTCACATGAGTATTCATCAAATTATTCATATTTTTTAATTAATTTCAATGCAATTTGAAATTCAATGTTCAGTTTATTTTTGATGCAGGAATTTAATTTTAAAGGGGTTAATCTTTCCTAACATGTTCACTTTTATATTAATTAAATTATTGTCACCAAAAACTATGGCTTGCCAAAGTCCTACTTTTGGGAATTTATCATGATGCTTTTTGTGACACAGTACTTGATAATTTTAGCAAATATTCTATTGGCAAAAGACCTAATGTAGATTATGGATAAGAAATGTGTGTGTGCGCGAGATACTAAACATGTATACAGCATAAAAGTAAGTGAGGATTGTTGCTTCAAGAAAAGGCCACTAAGGATGTAAATATAAAAATTGGGTTTGTGAGAGAAAAATCAACTTAAAAGGATAGAAAAAGGTAAGATATAAGCAGAGATCAAAGCAGCATCTAAGATTTTAACATGTAAATCCAGGAGCCTATAATCAATAAATACAAACAAGCAGCATTCAGGCATTAGAGAGACTGAGCTTAGGCAACAAGGATTCTCCCAGTGGGAAAATTAGATTTCAGAGACAGGCAACACAGCTGCCAAAATTATAGAGTCTGAGCCAGCACAGCTCCAAGCAGAAAGAGAGACTTGATTCTGGGTTAGCAGCTGGAAGCTTCTGGTACCTTCCCCATTTATAGCACAATTGGTCCCAGAAAAGGTAGCAGAAATAATATCATCTTATTTTCATTTCCTTGTTTGAAATTATTTTTTAACACTTTTATCTTTTAAAAGTATTGTTATATTTACTTCTATTCTGATACTTTCACTATGTTCTTTTCCACATATGTGCAGCATAAGATTTGGTAGTGAAGCTATTTAATAGAAAAACTGTTAATCTTGAATCATAGTTTTAAACTACAAGAGAAGAAGATAAGGACCTGGAAAATTGTTCAGTCACTTATATGCAGGGAACACCCTTAAACAAACACACCCAAAGAATAGACTATAGCAATAAGAACTTCCAAAGCACATGGCCTCAGAGCCATACAAACCTAGATTTCAATTATCATTCTGCCACTTTGGATGTTTTTCTCTACCCAGAAGTCTCCTGTGCATATTTGGTTAGTATGAAGGGACCATCTGCTGTGGCACAGATGATGAGAAACACTTCCTGCCCCTCTTTCATATACTACATTGAGAACTCATTAAAATATGCTCCTATCGAATGGTTTCTTAGTGATAACTTATAAACAGCCTCCAGTAGTTCAGCGGTCTTCATTCTGCTCAACATAATGCTGAAGATCCCAGAGTGGGATTTTCCAACCTTGGCATTACTAACATGTAGTGGGGGGACCCTTCTGTGCCTTACAGAATGTTTAGCAGCATCCCTGGTCTCCAATCTCTAATTAGCACCTCATTACCACCTGTGACAATCAAAAATGTCTTCGGACACTGTAAATTGTCCCCTGGGTGGTATAAAAAAAACCATGTTTGAGAACCACTGTCCTAGAGAGATAACAGAAATGGCTATCCAGTTCTCCCCCACTGATGGAAAAGAAATAAGATATTGTGCTATTGTGAAGTGGGCACTTTTGAGATATATTTATCAGTGGTTACATGCACAGTTAGTCTCACTCAGAGAAGACATGCTCTTTTATTTTTCCATATATTTTTCATATAGGAAATTGAAACACACCCTGAATTTGAGAAAATATAATAAATAGCCAAAATGAGGTCATTTTTTTCTAAAATAATCATAGAACACCAAGACAAAATAATTTAGTAAATTTAACTTAACCAAAACTTTAATTTCATAGTTTCTCCTATTAAAGCTTATTGAAATTCATTCTAATCTCAGAATTTGGGAGAAATATTTGATGCTTCTTTGAACAACCTGAGGTATTCCTTGGTGCCATGTCACCATTGCAGGAAATTGCTACCTGCCTCTTCTCACAATTCCTGTAGATGGACAGGATGAAGGATCCAATTATGGCTTCAAGAAAAGACACCTATCTGCAATGAATAAAGACTTAGAGGAAATTTAGGAAGAAAATACAGCCAATCCAATCCATTTGTGATTCCAGCTAACCTTTCTTTACACTGAAGTTAATTTGAGATGCAAATGTCAATGACAACAAACCAGCTGCAGTCCATTGAAGTCAAAAATTCAGCTAAAGCTGATGACATTTCAATCATAAACAAGCAATTTATGCTATAATTTGGTATTTTAGTATGCTGTAAATAAATAAAATTATTTTACTGTATCTAATAAGTAAAATAGAACTTTAAGTACTGAAATTGCACCAGAAAGTCTAAGAAAGGAAGCCTTTTATTAAAGTACAGATTATGTTAATTACACTGAGCAATAGAACTGAGAGGCTAAAAGAAACATAACAAACAATTGATGACAGTGGGTAGTGATATCCCATATTGCATGCTCGTGATATTCTACACAAAACTATTTCTCTTAGGAGATGATTCTATCTAACAATCTTTCAAACAAGATAAATTCTTCTCTCGAGAATTGAAGGTATTTAGAGGGTACTTTTTTTTTTATCTCATCTTAATCTTTAGATGAAACATGTTCTCTCCTCTGTACAGGGTGTTATTACATTTAATTCAGAAGCTTCAGTAAATGATCATAGCTAGTCCATCATCTCTCATAATGTCAATGTCAGGTCTGATGTGAGAATGGATTAATAACAAGCTGAAGAGAGGATATGTCAGAAGAACTCTTGCTAACTTAAGAAATACCTTCTGGATCTGTCATAATGTGACAACTAATGGGTAGCTTTGACAGGTATTTTTAATGCTAGCTGTGGATAGCTTGAATGGTAACAGTAAGTTAATTGTATTTGCATTATTTAAGTACTTTATGAAGGAACACACCATATTTTAATATAAACTTTAATCAAAATAAATTTTCTTAGGTATTTCTTGATAATGCATTTCTCTTTCTAAAGATCTCAATTTTTTAAGATAATGCAAAGATCGCAGGTGCATGATAAAATGACATTGAGAGATTACTGATATATTTCAGGAGATAAACTAAAGGTAGAAAATGTCAAAAATATATCAGGACAAAAAAGGTATCAGTATTAAATGTAATTGAAACAGGAGAATAAAAAGGTTGATATTGAAGCAATATAAAGTTCAACTGGGCTTTTTCTACCAATGGATAAGGACGCATCTGTGACTTTTATTTGGTTCAGTGGTAGTTCAGAATATAATATCTTTACAACTGTCTCAATTATTGGTATTTCTCAAATATAATATATATCCTAAGATCAGGACCATAGATTGATACCATGGAAATTGAGAGATTAGGGAGAGGCAGATGGAAGCTGACAATAAAACAGAATAAAGTCTAGTAAAATAAGATAGCATGAAACTCAGTTAAAAACATGTTTTATTCTACTCAATAAAAAATAGAACTTGAGCTGATAATAGAGTGATGATGTTTCTATAATCCTCCAAACAGAATGGAGAATGGAATTTCTGAATAAGACTATAAGTCATCAAGCATTTACAATTCATAAATAGTTACTTAAATAAAATATCAGAAAAGTAATTTCCAGTAAAGGCAGACAAGGTCATTCAAATCAATCTGACCAATACAAACCACAACAACAAAAGATAGTTAAGCTGTTTTTATATTTTAAATCACATTGGTAGTATTAAAAAGCTGAAAAGTTAAGTAAACAGCCTGTATTAATTGAAGAGCTTTTTATATCTTTTTCACTCTTAATTGAAGAAGTTAAAAGTTCAGTAAACTACTAGAATTAATTGGAGCATATAGCAAGTTCACTGGATACAAAATAAATATTAACATCAATTATATCTCTATATAAAAGTAACAACTGATGATATATTAAAAAGATATTTTAAATTGCATCAAAAATTTAAAGTATATAAAAGTAAACTTAACAAAATATGTGTAACTCCACTACAAGGAAAAAATGACATAACTCTAGAGAGAAATAGAAAATAAATAAATATAGAGATAAATTATGTTCATCATTTGAAAGATTTAAAAATAGATGTCAATTCTATCCAAATTAATGTATAGAGTCAAAGAAATCTCAGTTAAAATTCCAACATCTCTTCTTGAGGACTGGGAAGTTGGTTCTAAAATTTATATAAAAATGTAAAGGACTAAGAGCCAAAACACTCCTGAAGTAAAACAAGATAGGAGGCCTTAATTGAGCAAATATCATGACGTATTTTAAACCCCTAATGATTAAGCAGAAGTAGAAAAATGTACAAATGGAACCCAATAGAGAACCCCAAGACAGCCCCACCCATATATGAACATGATGTGGGACAGTGGTGGCACAGCAGAGCAGTGGGTGAGGGACAGTCTCTTCAATAAATGGCAATGGAGCCTGGGCATCCATGTGAGTGCCAGGTAGTGTCTATTGTCTCTCACCTACACTCTGTGTACTAAACTCTTGTCAATTCTCTTTCGTTGAGGTTCTCCCAATGAGAAGCACTGATGGAAATGAGAATTTGTTTCTCTTCTGCATGTCCTATAACAATAACATAAATGCAGTGGCAGTAAACAAGGTGATTAGCAGCTGCTGTAAGTCTCAGAAGCATCAGATGGAGGGTAAGCTCCTAGTGTCTTGCTCTATTCCAACATCAGTTATTGGCACTATAACCTTCAGTTGTTTCACTGATAATAGACTGTAAGCTTGAGCCATAAGGGTATTAGAAAGCTTCCCAATATTTGGGTAACAACTCCTTCTCACTTTTGCTTCTCTAGAGACCTCCTCCTCCTTCCTTTTGCTCCTACAGTCCTTCCAAAAATTTTCCAATAGATTCTCTAAGTAATGCTGTATTGAAGTACCTGAAGTGATTTCTATTTTCCCAAATAGACACTGACACAATATTCTACAAGCAAAATAAAAATCAGTTATAGGTGGATTAACTTCCAAAGTGTGAAAGGCAAACCTATAAAACTTTTAAAATGTAATATAGGATAATATTTTATAACCTCAGGGAAAGAAGAATTGTGCAAACAAGACAGAAAGAGCCTTAATCATAAAAGAAAAGATTGTTAAATTCTACTTCAGTTAATTCAGAACTTCTATTTATCAAGAAACCAAAGAGGAGCTAAAAGGCAAAGTAAGAAAAGAGATTTGCAACACATAACTAAAAAAAAGCAGGCATGAAAAATAAAGAACTTCTATGCTCCTGTAAATCAATATGAAAAGACGGAATCCCAATAGAAAAAAATGGGCAAATTATTTGGATGGCATTTTACATTCACAAAAAGAAAATCCAAAATGATATATGAATATAGGAAAAGATACTCTTTGGCAGTTTCTAATCTCTGAGCATTTCTCCTCTTTATCCTCCTTCTCCCTTCATCTTTTTTCTCATGCTCTTCTGGTTTCTCCTTCTCTTCTCTCTTCTTCTTACACTCCATGTCACTCTCTTTTTCCTTTTGCTCTTCTAGACCTTCCAACTCTTCTGTAATCAATCTCCTTTTTTAATTACTGAGAGAGGTTTTGTTTTCAAAATTATTCTCATAGTTAAATTGCTTTGAAATGAATTCTAATCATGCTGGGGACCAATATTAAACATGTAAATATTTGTTAAAATTATAAATTTTTAAAAAATGATATTTCTAAAGAGGAAATAAGATGGTGGAGTAGGAGGACACTGAGCTCAATATCCCCCATGAACACCTCAAAAATACAACTACACATGGAGCAATTCTCACTGAAAACAAGATGGAGACTGGAAGAAAGATTCTTCTACAACCAAGGCTGTAAAGAAGGATCCACATGGAGTCAGGTAGAAAGTGATAAGGGATAATGTCAGGACCCAAGTTCCTGGGTGGGAACACAGAAAAAGAGAAGGTTATCATGCGGTCAGGAATCCTCCCTGGGGAGTGAAGTGTTCAAACCGTATATTAAGGATCTCAACCCTGCATCCAAGGCAAAGAATATGAGTCCCCTTAGCTGGTTTGAAAACCAGTGGGACTTATAGGAGGACTGTAAGAAACCAAGACTACACTCCTGAAGAACACGCACATGCTTGCTTACTCCTTGAAACAAGATGGAGGAAACAGACTGAAACTGCCTAGGGCTCCATCCAATTCCCCATGACTGCCCCACTGTGAGATTTGACCCCTGACAAGCACCAGCTCTATGGCTGAAATTCAGCTCCCCAGTAGGGCAAAGGCTGCTGTAGCCAAGGAGAGTGCACACTCAAAGGGATGGAGCCAGCTCAGATCCAGCATTGCATCTGAACTGTACAGAGGGCTGCCATTGCTGGCACTTGTGGGAGTAGTGGGTCAGGAGCTGTCTGGAACTCTGACTTACATCAAAAGCCATTTATTAAATTTTAAGAAAAACTAGATGGACATATTTTCCTTTGGAAGACAACTTTTAATCTCTGGATTTTTTCTGTTTGTTTCTAAGTAGTGGATCGAAACTGGGTCAGAAGGAGAAATCAGGAAAACAATCCCATTTACCACTGCATCAAAAAGAATAAAATACCTAGGAATAAACTTACCTAAGGAGGCAAAAAACCTGTACTCCAAAAGCTATAAGATGCTAATGAAAAAACTCAAGGATGACACAAACAAATGGAAAGATATACCATGTTCTTGGATTGGTAGAATCAATATGTTAAAATGACTATACTACACAAGGCAATTTACAGATTCAATGCAACTCCTATCAAGTTATCAATGGCATTTTTCACAGAATTTGAACAAAAAATTTCAAAATTTGTATGGAAACACAAGAGACCCCAAATAGGCAAAGTAATCTTGAGAAAGGAAAATGGCGCTGCAGGAATCAGGCTCCCTGACTTCAGACTATATAACAAAGCTACAGTCATCAAAACAGTATGGTGCTGGCACAAAAACAGATACAGTATATAGGTCAATGGAACAGGATAGAAAACTCAGAAGTAAACCTATATACCTATGGTCAATTAATATATGACAAAGGCGGCAAGAATATACAATGAAAAAAAGACTGTCTCTTCAATAAGTGGTGCTGGGAAAACTGGACAGCTACATGTAAATGAATGAAATTAGGACACTCACTAACTCATACAAAAAAATAGATTAGAGGCCTAAATGTAAGACCAGATACTATAAAACTCCTAGAGGAAAGCATAGGCAGAACACTCTTTGACAAAAATCACAGCAATATCTTTTTGGATCTGTCTCCTAGAGTAATGGAAACTTTAAAAAATAAACAAATGGGACTTAATTAAACTTAAAAGCTTTTGCACAGCAAAGGAAACCATAAACAAAACAAAAAGACAACCTAGAGAATGGAAGAAAATATTTTCAAATGATGCGACTGACAAGGGATTAATCTTCATAATATACAAACAGCTCATACAGCTCAATATCAAAAAAATAAAATAAATAACTAAATATATAAACAACTAAAACAAAAATGGGCAGAAGACCTAAAAAACATTTCTCCAAAGAAGACACAGATGGCCAAAAGGCATGTGAAAAAGATGAGCAACATCACTAATTATTAGAGAAATTCAAATCAAAACTGCAATGAGGTATCACTTCACACAAGTCTGAATGGCAACATCAAAAAGTCTACAAATAATAAATGCTGGAGAGAGACAGTGTGTGGAGAAAAGTAACCCTTCTATGCTGTTGGTGGGAATGTAAGTTAGTACATCCACTATGGAGAACAGTATGGAGGTTCCTTAAAAAACTAAAAATAGAACTATATCAGAATCACTTTGCCATACACCTGAAACTAACACAACATTGTAATCAACTATATTTCAATACAAATTTTAAAAAAATAAAAATAAATAAAGAAGAAATTTGGAAACTTAAAAAAATGTATCTTCTCCTTGACCACTCTATCATTTTGTGTTTGGTTTTGAGATTTCCTTCGTCTATGCTTCTGCTATTTTCCTTACACAAATTTTCCAAATCGATGATATACAGGTATATGTTCAAGCATCATTTTTCCCTAATTTAAATACCTATAGGCAGTGATAAAACTAGAAATTGTGAGTAATTAGGTGTATACTTGCATTGCCAGGAAAAGTTGGGAATTAAAGACTATGTTAAGAGAAGCTGGGCTTTTCTAGGTATAGCATGTGAATTTTCAAAGGGAGATCTCTAAATTTCTGATCAAAATGAGGTTAATGGGAGTGCAGTGCAGGGATACAAAGCTTGAGATCCAAAATCAAATTGACATGGATTAATATCCTAGATCAACCCCTTGAGTCAATATGTATACTGTACAATTTCTTTAAATTCTTGAATCCTAAAGCTCTGCATGTGCAAGCTGACAATGATAATATTCACTTAATAAGGTTATAATAGGAATCTAGTGCATGTAAAACAACACAGGGATTAAACATAGGAAATAATACTGTTATTGCTATGTTATTACTCATTACAGAGAAAACCTCATTACAGATGCTAGACCAGGTTCTGACTGGTTAAATTACTGGTTCTAAACATCAGCATCCTGTCCCAGAACTCTGGAATCCAGACTTTATCTGTTAGGAAGTGCTCAGCTGCAACAAAGGGGAACTTTTGACTCAACTCAGATTAAATAAGATAAAGTGTATTTTGCTACATCATAATTAAATTCAGAGGTAAGACTGCCTCCAGGCTTGGTTAATTAAGATTTTCAACTTTGTCATCAAGAACTCAAGTTCTATTGAGAGGATTATATGATTTTTTTCTTTCATTGTATTAATGTGGTAAATCACATTGATTGATTTGCATATATTGAACCATGTGTAACCCTTGTTCTAATATCAGATGCCTTAAATAACAAAACTGGGATTGGGCAAAACGTAATTTTTCTTAGCCAACTTCAATCCCTTTAAGGCTAAAAGTTTTAGCAAATGGATGCTGTCTTCATTAGAAAAGGGTTGAGAAGAAGAGAAAACAAGCAAATCATCCACATATTGCAACAAATTAGAACCTTTAGGGAACTCTACATCATCCAGATCAACGTTTAGGATTTGTGAGAAATAAGGACCCGCAGTAAAACCCTGAGGCATTCCTGTTCAGGTGAACAGTTTTTCTTCCCAAATGAAGGCAAAAAAAGTATTAGCTAGCTTCAGCAACTGGAATACTAAAGAATGCACTGCATAAATCAACTCCAGTAAAGAATTTACTTTGGGTGGGGATGAATGTTAGTCCTGTATGAAGGTTAGAAACAACAGGGTATCAAGAGATAAGGATGCTCTTTGTTGCTCAGATATCCTGGTCCTCCACCCTCAGCCCTTAGGTTTTCTCACTGTTAAAGGGGAGTGTTACAGAGGCTAGCACATGGACAATGAGGCAATAAGCCTTGTAATCTTCTATTATGGGCTTTATTCCTTGAATGGCTTCTTTATTTATGGGTATTGATTAATTCTGGGAAGATGTTTTGAGGGATCTATTTGAATCTTAATAGGAGGTGTGCTGTGAATTTTGCCAAAATCAGTTGAATATTTTGCCCCCCAAAAAAGGGGTAGCCAATTCAATAGGGACAAATGATCAGTGTTTTCAGAATTTGTTCTAGTACCATCATCAGAGACAGAATAAACAAAATATATCTGAGTCATTTAATTCACCTAGTGGTTACTTTGATGACTAGTGGGAAATTTTAGAATTATTTCCCCCACTTTGAGAGAAAGAAATTCTGGCATGCTACTCCTTCTAGAATTCTTGACCTAATACATTGATTGGAGTGGAGGAAATAAGAAGAAAAGGGTGTATATCTCTCAAAGGGCCTAAACAAAAAGAAACAGGTTCACATACAGGAGCTCCTTGAGGTTGATTAAAGATCCCACTAGTTAAACTATTTTACTACTCTAAGGCAGGAACTGTTTTTTAGTAGTGGGGTTGAGCACTGAGATTGCAGCTGTGGTGTCAGTTAGAGCTGGAAGAGATTCATCTACAATCTGGAGAAGTGTTCTGCAAGCCAATTAAGAAGGAAGATTGGAAAGAGCCCCTGTAGCTCTTCAGATCCCCATTATTGAGAATTGGAGGGATGTGGGAAAGGCTGGTTAGAGGGCTGAAAGCACTAACATGCTTAAATTTGTAACAATCTCTTTTCCAATGTTCTGGCTTGTTGCAATGATAGCAGAAACTAGGGAGGTTTTGGTTTCATTTAGGAACCTTCATTTGTTGAAGTTAAACATTAAGAATTTTGGTAGTCTTCCTTTGGGGTGACTCATCTAGAGTGTGAGAGAGATGTTTTGCCTGCTAAACTAAACCTGGAGTGGACCTAATTTCCCATTTCATCCTGGTCTTCTTTGTCCCAGTTTGATCCATTAATAAACAGAGTTAAAGCTACCTGGGTAAAATCAACATCTGAAGGAAGACCAGAATTTTCTTTAAAAACAATCTGAAGTCAACCGTAATAGTCATGAACAGGCTCATCAGATTTTTGTGTGCAACCCTTAATTTTGTTCCAATCAACAGGATCTGGAAAAGCCCTAGGAATTGCTCAGTGAAGTCACCTAGCAATTGTTCAAGACTGATGATATAATAAGTTAGGGGTCTGATCTCCTGGTTGTATGTAATTCTGGATACCTTTTAGGATTTTCCTAATCAGCCAGTTTTCATCCAATGCTAGGCCTGGCCCTCACCAACAAGCATATAAACTAGCTAATATAAGTCAGAGAATCCAGGTTGATAAGTTTGAATGACTATACTAAACTCCTCAGCAAATCTGTGAGTATCTTCAGTTGCTTTGGGAAAATCTTTGACTATGGCTTGAAGTTCAGCTTTAGTCCAGGGAATATAAGAAATTAAGAGTTTAGCCTCTGGATCTTCAGAAGGTTTAATTTTAAAAGGATAGGTTCTGATAAGATCAGAGGAAAAGGGAGTGGGAAGAGTTTCAGAGAAAAGGAGAAGTTTGGCAAGAGAATTAGTATGGGGGGGTTTGAGGGTATAGAGGAGGCATAGGCAGCATGATGGAAGGGAAGGAAGAAGATGGTACCAGGGGCAGAGTCTGACCATGAGGAGCCTGAGATAATGAAGTCAAGGAAGAGGAACCTGAGGCTTCGGGGCCATTCTACCTTTCTTTAATCATTTGTTTGCCTCAGTTTATCTTAAAGTCTTATTTTGCAGAGAAGCAATTTCAGACTCGATAACAGGGAAGCCTCAAAATAACCAATTGAAATAAACATTCCACTCAATTCCAGAAATTTTTGAGCTATTGTAGTCCAATTCTGTTTTAAGGAACTAAAGTTTGGGGATTTCAGAAGTTCCCCATAACAGGGGCTTCCCTGGTGGTGCAGAGATTAAGAATCCACCTGCCAATGCAGGGGACATGGGTTCAAGCCCTGTTCCGGGAAGACCCCACATGCCACGGAGCAACTAAACCTGTGTGCCACAACTACCAAGCCTGTGCTCTACAGCCTGTGAGCCACAACTACTGAGGCCCGCATGCCTAGAGCCCATGCTCCACAACAAGAGAAGCCACCGCAATGAGATGCCCGCACACCACAATGAAGAGTAGCCCCCACTTGCCACAACTAGACTAAACCCATGCACAGTAATGAAGACCCAACACAGCCAATAAATTAATTAATTAATTTTTTTTTAATTTTTTTAAAAAGTTCCCCATAACAGCCAGTGATATTCTAAATTGCTTCTGGTCAGGTTAGTCCATTTCATTAGAAATGCATATGAGGAAGGACCATGGGTTTTATACATAAAATCAGCTAGAGTCCTTGCAGGGGGTATATCCTCAAAATACTTAGATAGCTGTGATTCCATTTCTCAGAGGTTTTTCTCTAGAGTAAAAATAATTTTCAAACAGCTTAAATAGCTTTCGTCACAAATGGCTCAGTTCAAACAGCTTGAAAACTAATCACAACCAGTCCTAAGGAGACAGCTTGGTCCTAGAAGACGTCTCCAGAGGACAGCCTCTTCCAAAGAAATAGCCTGAAGCCTGAAAATCTGTCACAGTTTCAAAGAAACAATCCCTACTCTCAAAGAAATGGGTTGAAGGCTAGCCAGCTTTGGGAGAAGCAGCCCCTGTTCCAAAGGGAATGGGCTTAAGGCTAGCTAGTTTCAGTAAAAAGTCTGATCTTAAAATCAGACTGAAATGCCAAAGGAGTCCTCACATACAGAGCAGGGCCTTACCAGAAAAGTCAAAACTTTAAAATAGATCCCGAATAAAACCTGGGGAGCTTCATACACAGAGGGCATGAGCTTGGATCCAGGAGGAAGAAGTACCTTCAAACCTCAGGGCCATCAAGACAGCAGTGACTAACACTGGGCCCAGCGTGGGTACCACACCTGTTTCCTCACCAGACCCAGAGTCATCTTCTCTGGCCCGCTTGTATGCCACCAAAATGTTCACCTAAAACAAATAGACTGCCAGATATTTCCCTAGCAAAGATGGGTGTACTCAGGATCAACAGAGAATTGCACCATGTTAGGGTCTGCAACCATGGTGAGGCACTTGCAAGTCTCTGCACAGCAAGGGAAGGAGAGCACTTTTATAGAGAGGAACAGGAAATTGGGAGGGATGTAGTAAACAGAGTCCATGGCTTTTCACTGGCTGCGTCCTTGCCAGGAAATAAAAGGGGTTTTTCTTCTTCCTGTTGGGCTCTATCATTGTAGGGTGTGAGAGCTCCCCCTACTGCTCTGCCAACTCTATTTAATTGGGGTTTCTGTTCATTAATTTTTACAGATATTATACCAAAAGCGCACAAAATAAAAAATAAACAAGTGGAACTACATCAAACTAAAAGTCTTCTGCACAGCAAAAGAAAGAACCCACAAAGTGAAAAGACAACCTACAGAAAGATAACAATAAATTTGCAAACCACACTCCTGACAAGAGGTGAATAATCAAAACATATAAGGAGCTCATACAACTCAATAGCAAAAAAAAAAAAAAAAAAAAATCCCATTAAAAATGGGCAAAAGGCCTGAACAGACATTTTTCCAAAGAAGACATGCAAATGGCCAACAGGTACAGGTACCGGAGAAAATGCTCAACATCACTAGTCATTAGGGAAATGCAAATCAAAATCACCACAATGAGATATCACTTCAGATCTGTTAGAATAGCCATTGTCAAAATAACAAATGCTGGTGAGGATGTGGAGAGAAGGGAACACTTGTGTACTGTTGGTGAGACTGTAAATTGGTACAGCCACTATGGAAAACAGTATGGAGGATTCACAAAAAATTACAAATAGATCTACTATATGATCTAGTAATTGCACTTCTAGGAACATATCCAAAGGAAGCAAAAACAGTAGCTCAAAAAGATATCTGCAACCCCCATGTTCATAGCAGCATTATTTACAATAGCTGAAGTATGAAAACATCCTCAGTGTCCATCAATGGAAGAATGGATAAGGAAGCTGTGGTATATGTACACAATAGAATACTATTCATCCACAAAAAAAAAATGAGCAAATCCTGTCATTTGCAAAAACATGGATGGATCTTGAGGGTATTATGTTATGTGAAATATTTGGACAGGGAGAGAAAAATATTGTATGCTGTCTCTTATATGTGGAGTCTAAAACAAACAAACAAACAAAAGCTCATAGCAAAAGAGATCATATTTGTGATTACCAAAGATTGGGGTGGGGAGAGACAGAATTGGAGGAAGATGGTCAAAAGGTACAAACTTCTAGTTATAGGATAAATAAGTACTAAGGATGTAATGTTCAACATAGTGACTATAGTTAATACTGTACAAAAGTTAAGAGAGTAAATCCTGAAAGAACTCATCACAAGAAAAAAATTTTTGATTTTTCTTTTCATTGTATCTGTATGAGATTATGGATGTTAACTAAATTTATTGCAGTAATTATTTCACAACATATATGTAATTCAAACCGTTATGCTGTACACATTAAACTTATTCAGTGATGTGTGTCAATTATAACCCAGTAAAGCTGAAAAAAAGAAAAAAGAACTTGGATTATTTTTCTGTCTCTTTACTCCACCATTCATGATGTCAGTTCCTTTCTATGGCTGGTTGTCTTTACTATCCTAGAATGGCTGCCAAAAGCAAGAGAGCAATCAAGTCAAGTAGGGAGAGAGTAATAGAGAGAAAGCAATGGACTGATTCCAGGACCCCCAAGCAATCCTCTCCTCTTGTGTCACTCTGTCCTTGCTTTCCTTTCCTCCTTTTCTTCCTTCCTGCATCTATTCTGTCTTTCCTTCTTTCCTCCCTTTTTTCTCTCCGCCCTCCCCCCTCCCTTCTTTCTCTCCTTCCTTGTTCCTTTTTCTCTTTCTTTTTTCTCTCTTTCTGTGTCCCTCATTCTTTCATCAACAATCATTTATTGAGTATCTGCCATAGGCCTGTCACTGTTCTAAGCTTTAGGGATACATCAGTGCACAAAATAGTCAAAAATCCTGCCCTCATACAGCTTACATTCTAGTGGAGCCAAGCTGCTCCCACAACTAAACAAATCACTGGTCAGAAGAATGAGATGACGATGGTTAGAGACTGACCCGTGCAGTGGAAGAGTTACTGGGGTGTCTGCCACATCAGCCCAATACATCTCATATATTCTTGGGATCTCTTTTAGATACCAAATCTCCAAGCATCTCAGAGTCTATAGCAGGGAGAAATGATGCCCCATTTTTAAATATCTGTCTTACTTTCAGCTTCTCAGACAAAAAATTTAGTTCTTCAATGGTGTGCACTACCTAGTCATTACCAGACATATTTGTTTATTTTATGCTACAATATGTTGTTAGTAAAATTTAAACTCATTTTCTTTCTTTGGTTGTCATTTTAAAATCCCAGACCTTGCATCTATCTTGGTTTATTACATAAAAATAATTTAATGTTTTAATCATGGACTACATGATATACCACAATGGTAATCTCCAAATGACCATTTCATTAAAATTTTATATTGCACATAAGACCTGTAAGTCCCTGCTGCTGCAGCAAATCATTTCATAACTTTATCTAATAACAATGTCTAGTGGTGATTTGCAATTAAATTGAGTCAGTCATAATGCATCAGAGTAAATGGATCTGAGCCAATGTTGCTGATTCCACTTACAGTGTGGCTTCACAATCCTGCCAAAGCAGAGTTTCACCTCAACTCCCACCAAATCCTGACTCCCCCCAGAGTAAACCAATATGTGAATAGCTCAGAGCTAGACTGTAAGTATATTTTAAGGATAGAGGATTTCATCTGTTCCTAAGTACTAAAGTTTGTGCTAAGTATTCACAGACCAGTTGGATTCTCATAAGGATTTCTTCATGCTGTGATCAACCACACATCTTTTGGGGACTTCTGGCCAAGACGGAGAGAGGTGAAAGGAGTCCCAAGGTGTCACATAATAATCCAATAAAGACTTTGTAATGATTTTACTTTGAAATGTTAGTGAGCTACAAGCTTCTACAACATGTAACTCCTTTGCTGCCACTTGCTTTCTGTCACTGTCATGACACAGGAAAAGTGATGGTAGAAAGTGGCATCATAGTTAATGTTACTTTTTCTCTCAAATATCTACTATGTAATGGACACTTACTCTATTTCATTAACTCATTTAACCCCTATGGAAACCCTAGGAGATTAGTGCTATGAACCCCATCTTACGAATAAGGAGTCTCAGCTCACAGAAATCAAGAAATTTGCCCAAAGTGCTACACTATTTCCCACTGGAGCCTGCAGTGAAGAGTACTGGAACCAAGGCCCATATGATGATTTATTTCAAGGATCTACATGTTAATTGAAAGGACAGTTTACCTCAACATGAAAAAAGAAAGTCTCCTTTGAGAAGGATAATAATCACAATAATTCAACATTTGTGAAACTCAAAACTAAAAAAATAAAATTAAATCAGCAATTCATGAATTAATATAAAATTTAATCATTTAATGAGATAATTAAAATTTTGGGTCTGATATCTTTTTGAATGCTTTGGGTATTTTTAAACTTAATTTCATTTTTGTACTCACTAGAAATTTAAAAAATACTTGTCCAGAGTAGCAACCACCTTTCTTAAAAGTAAGATGTAGAAAGGGATAAGTTTATCTATCTTTCAAATCAGTGCACAGGGAGAGGTGGGATTTGCACGGGATGGTTTCCATGGGCCCCACTATGTCTCACTTTCCCATAAGCAGCAGGATTCCAACATACCCGGGTGGTGTAGGTAGTGGAACTGTATGACTTCTAAATTTCTTCTAACGGAAACTCATGATATTGTTTAAAATTTCTTAAAATTAGCATTACAACAATTAACAAAGGTCAAAAATCAATTCTAGAAAAGCAATTACTCTCTATCCCAGAGTCAAGGAAGTAAATACAAAAAAGAAAATTCTGAAAATTGAGAGATAATAGATGCGGCCAATAATGGGAGACTAGGAACTCAGCATTTAACTTAAGAATGCAGCTGATGTCTTGAAGAGACACACAATCTCAAACTTACCTTGGTCTTAACTCCTATACCGTACTATATTCTATAAACAAGTCATGTTTCCACACAAACTATTCACAGAAGTTAAAGAACTCTAAAATTATTTCAAAGAAATTTCTTAGAAGACTGACTGCATCAACTACCATTGGTATTTTCTATTCAAAAATCATATTGATTTTTGGTTAGGCACATCTGCTACTCAATGGATAAGTTTAACATAGCAGCTATTTTCTGTTCTCATTGGTTGGGCATCCATTCAAATTGACTAACTCCAATGCTACAGAGGTTGTTAAATATTTTAAATATCACTCTGTATATCTGTACTATTGTAAGCAATATATATATATATATTTTGCAATGGCTAAAATAATTTACTGAAACATACCACTTTGACATAAATCAGACATCAAAATTTGTAATACAATCAATAATTTAAATTGCTGGGAGATTTCAAAATTGAAAGACCACTTTTATTGTCACTTTCATTTCAATCTGTGTCAACTAGATCATACAAATCATCAAATATACCTACAGAATCTTGGGACTAATGAGCGTGAGTTATGTGTCAATCTGCTCAGACTGCCTCATAACAAAAACCACAGGCTCGGTAGCATAAACAACAGAAATTTATTTCTCACAGTTCTGGAGCTTGAAGTTCCAGATCAAGGTCTGGCAGAGTTTGGTTTCTGCTGAGAGCTCTCTTTCTGGCTTGCAGACAGCTGCCTTCTTGCTACAGACCTCATACAGTCTTTCCTTTGAGCAAGTAGAGAGAGAGAGAGGAGAGAGCACTTTCTTCCTCTTATAAGGCCATCAATCATACCAGATTAGGACCCCACCTTTATGACCTCATTTAATCTTATACTCTCCTAAGGGCCCTATCTCCAACTACAATCATATTAGGAATTGGGGCTTCAAAATATGAATTTGGAAGAGGTCAAAATTAAGACCACAGACCACAGTAGGTCAATAGACTATCCCATTATCCCAACTACAGATTCAGAGCTGGAATCCAAAAGTTTTGTGGGAAACAGTCTATTAACTTAGCTAATTCCATGTAAAGTTTCTATACTCAGTTCATAGTCAAAAATCTATCAATAGTTGATCATCTGTGATGAACTTATTGATGTAGGGTAAGATGATTGTCTGCATGTTGAGTGAGAGGCTGTGTATCTACAGCAGCTAGTAAAATAATAGAAAAATAAGTTTATACTCCATTTCTGTGGATTACTATACCAGGTGAAATAATCATCCTAAAATTTTAAATAACTGGCTTTCTCATGTAGATTGGTAGAGAAGTAATATATAGAGACGTAATTTTTTAAAAGTATAAGTGATGACTGGATAGAGTCATAATTTATCAATAAATCTGGGGACTTAAAACAGATATTTGGCTAATTTAACAAAAAGATTGATACAGTAATTTATTGTAGAAATCTCATAAAACATCTCATAAGACATCTCATAAAACAAAATGAGTATCGCTTTGCAGCAGAGTTGCCAAAGAAAATGTGGAAATAGAAGCATAAATATAAAACTGCTTACCTTAGCAACTGAATAACTTCACATAGATTCACTGGATACTGGGCCACTACCATATTTCCTAAACAGTTCATAAGACATGTTCTTGACATTTTCCTCACTTAGTAAATACATTTGCCAAATGTCTTACTAAAGACATTTACTAGACATTGAATTTATTAGTATATTTATATCATACTATATCACATTTTTCTCTTTTTGCTTTTAGGTCTTTAGGCTTGGTGACCTCAGAAGAGAACAGCAATAGAAATAAAGTTGGGAACATTCATTTATTTTATTGCATAGTTTTAAATTTCTGAAATTACATGTGATTTGGGAATCAAGTTACTAACAATTATGACCTATTGAAATTATGGGTCCAAGCAGAGGTGACTGATCCAAGGCAGCGGAGGTGTGGGCATTTGCACCTACATTCTGAGAGAACGTGAAGAGTCAGCACTGTGAATGTATGTGCTTTCTGCTTTTGACAAGGTAGCTGAGAAAGCCTTGTAACACTTTAGGGATTTAATACGACTGTGGAATTGCATCACAGCAGGGCATATTCTTGCACCAGAACTGCTGTTCTTATAAGCAAACATAGTAAATCCTTACTATAAAAAACAGAATAAAATAAAGTAGTTATGCATTTCTATTCTGAGGGTCTAACTTATGATTGGGGTTGAGAGTCACAGTAACTACTGAGAGAAAGTTAGAACTACATAATATTTTTCCACTGACCAGGACATTTCAACTTCAGCAGCCAATAAATAATGAATGAATCAATAAGGCATGTATTATTAAAAAGATAGTTTATACCACATTTTTCAACCATAAACAAAATCATAACAGGAAGGCTTATTCATGGAAAAAACAGCAAATGATGCTGCGAATTAAAGTTTTTAAGCATAATTTCATAGACATAAGTGAAGAGAAAGTTTTCTAGAAGAAGCATATTAGAAGCTATTTCCATTTCAATAGCACACCTATTCACTGGATGTCATGGAAATCCACTGACTTCTGAACACGTAGCTGTATACCTCCACACAGCCGCCAGAAGCCAGGACCCTGTCAATGACCCCGTAGGTGTGTGCCTGTGTGCCCACAGGCTTCTTACTACTCGTGCACCTGCACACAGACTTCACAACACCTTTCAGGACATGGTACTTCGACTCTCAGTTCTTGTGGTCCTAGTCCATACAGAATCATCTTCCTGTCATCTTATCATTCCTTTTCACTGTAACGCTCCTATTCTCCTATTCATTTCCTCCTGCAAACACCAACATCTTACCACTTGAAACAGTCTGAATTTTCTCACTCATCGCCTTGCCTGGTTTTCTGCAAAATTTTTCTCCCTATCTCCCCTGCCAACAGCCTGCATCCTCAGTGTTCTGAAGGGTATCCCTTCACCTCTGTTGGTAAATGCCTCCTTTTTTCTAAAGGGTTTTAAATTATCTTTATTTCTTTAAAAATCACTGAACTTAGGACTTGATGATCCACAGCCCCACAGCCCTCTCACATGATGGTTATTTTCTCCCATTGCCCTCCATCTAGTAGACCAGTACTGCCACTGCAGACCATTAATGCATCACTGACAAGTCTCCTACCCTTCTGCTCATCATTTTATACAGATCCATGTCCACATTCTCACCTAGGTTTAGTACCCAGCTCATGGGCATCTTTGCAAAGTTCTCTGTCCTCATCACAGTGATTTCAACAGCCATATCAGTAATTCCTCAGGCTCCTTCACTGTCTCCAGGTCCAGCTATCAGTACTTTTTACTTAACTCAGCGATTACTTATACTCGTCCTATATTTCAAAGTACTTTGGCCAAGTTGGGAAGCCTCAACTCTGTGTTCATTTTCTGTTGCTGCTGTGACAAAGGACCACAGGCTTAGTGTTAACGATGGAAATTTATTCTCTTGTAGTTCTGGAGGCCAGAAGTCTGAAAAGGCCTCACAGGTCTAAAATCAAGGCATCAACACTTTGATTCCTTCTGGAGGCTCCAGGAAAGAATCCATTCTTTGCCTCTTCCGGCTTCTGCTGGTGGCTGGCCACACAACTCCAATCTCTGTTTTTGTTCATCCCATTGCCTTCTCTCCTGTCATCCAATCTGTTTCTGCCTCCTCGTTATAACCACACTTGTGATTACGTGTATGTTCCACCTAGACAATCAAGTATAAGCTCCCTTTCTGAAGATGCTTAACTTAATTACATCTACAAAGTCAATCTTGTCATATAAAGTACACAGGTTCCAAAGATTAAAATGTGCATATCTTCGGGGCAATTATTCAGCCTACCACAGGCTAAGTGCCCCAGGCACATCACAGTCATTTGTAGGAATCATCAGAAAACCTCTCCAGAGCCAACGGCAGTAACAGCAAATCCAGGGAGGCAGCTTCAACAAGGTGTCAGCATAGTAGGGCATCATTAGGCACAAAAAGGAGGGACCAATGTCAATGTCAAGACATTAGCATGCCTGACCATCTATATCATGGTTACTCTATGTGATCTAGTATGTCCTGATTAAACATAGGATAAACAATTTTATTTTCATCAACTTTTCTTTGTCCTGGTGTCTAAGAATTATGTGCCCTGCACCCACCATGCCCAATTTCTGACACTCTCTTTCCTGCATTTCTTCTCCTTACTTGCACACCTTTTTTTTTTTTTAATCTCCCATCTCTTCCTGTGCTAGCTACCTAAATTCCCAGCCTTTCTTTGACTCTTTCTCTACCTTTTTCTTCACATGCTGATCTTGCTTCTCTAAATTTTTTAGCTTTTGGAATTACAACCTCATAATTCAGCATTTCTTACCAGTTTTAACTTTTGCTTTTTTCAGTCATATTTCTCAGTTGGATCGTTTCTTTCTTCTTATAGAACCAAGTAGAATGCTGTACACATAAGGCGGACACAACACATTCTGCATCATTCCTTGGTTGATTTGAATTGCTCATGAAGTTAACTGCAGAAATGTGGAAACTTGAAGAATTCTAGCTCCATTAGTTTGTTGTGGTGAAATTGGCCAAGTTCCCATAATAATAAAGTAAGATCATATGTATATGGGCTATAAATAGTAACAATAATAACAATGAGAGTAATAAATGTTTAAAAAGGAGTTATTTTAATACGAGAGTTCAATAAAGCAGCATTTTGGATATGTTGTTGTTAATAACCATCTTTTCACATAGAAGCCAGAACCACCCCAAAGGTTTTATATAAGTTAAAGGCTCAAACTACTTGTTTATGAAAGTAAACTTATTACAGATGGTGAGACAACAGTTCCACCTGGCAGCCTAATCCGTATAGTTCAGGAAGACAGCCTCCACACAGCACCTGGCCATTAAACGCTTGAAGCTGTCCTTGGAGAAGCAGTTTCTTCCTGGACCACACAGAGGTTAGCTTATATCTTGAACCATGAAATTTTATTGTTCTCGTCCTAACATGCTTTAGGTTCTTCTGGGCACAGGCTTCACTTGTTCGGAATAGTTATTTCTGCATGACACAGCACTGTGTACGTCTAGAGTCCCATAAGAACAGCAATGCATAACTGCTAAAAGTGATTGCTGAACAAATATTATTCAACCTTTTAAAAACTCAAATGCAGGATTTGTCTCAGTTGCAACCAAACAGTAGTGAATTCCAAGTAAGAATTTTGCGTCATAATCAAAGTAACTTTCATTATTCGTTCTAAGTATGTAAAAGCCATTGATCCTGGATTATAGTACATATAAAAAGGATCGGTGTCACCCCCTCTGTGACCCTTACATACAAATAGTCACTTATTCTTAACTTTACCATTTTATCTTAAAGACATTTCAATAATAATCTTCCCTAAACTTAATAAAATGACTCTGTGATTCTTTCTAAAAGCAACTACCAAAGCTTGCATGAATTTTTCTATTTGATATGGTTCCCGCAAATTCAATTTTGTATAACTATTTAAATTAAATTCTTCTCATTATCTAATAGATCTTGCGGAAGGAAATTGAGAATTTTAGCTGTTACCAAAGATTCTGTTGGATTTTTTATTCTAAAGTGAGGCAATTCTGAAATGAAATATGTGAATTATGACTGATAAAAAATACATAGATAGCAATACACAGGTGTCTATAAATACCAAGAATTGAGAAGATCGTATAAATGAACCAGGGAAAAAACACTTTGAGATGAAATCATCACAAAATCAAGGCACACTCCAGTGTGCATTTCACAAACTGAGGCTAGGAAAACTCTCAAACCTGAGAACATAAAAAGAAAGTCTTAAAAATTACATCCACAGCCTTTTAAAATATAAACAGGAGGTTTTGTACACAACATAGTGCATGTCAGAATAGAAATTATTACCACAGTTAAGAAAGAGGAATTTTCGTGCTAATCAGAGGAAGAGAGCACTTGAAATCAAAAGCTAATTACTCAGTGTCTAAATTTATTAATATATGCATTAATGTAGCTTGCTAGGATTTTTCAACTTAATTAAAAAGTCAATTTTAAGTGTTTTTACTTAAGGTAGCTAATCATTTCAGTAAATTAGTAAATAATTCAGTAAATTAGCTAACAATTTATATTTTTTTATGTTACCCCTCAAACAACAACTTGTTGGAATATATCCAATTGTATTCAGTTCTGGTATAATTGTCGAGCCACTCGTCAGTAAAAAGAGAAAACAAAGAACTTTTAAAATGCCACTAAGCCATCTGGCCTGACTGCTTTTCTTATAAACTACCAATGCCACTCATGACAGCTGAACATATATCACAATATTCCTATACATGAAAGCAGGTAAATGTCAAGAATTCAAACCTCCTTCTAATATGAATTTTAAAAATCAAATGTAGCCTATTGACCTCCATGTAAAGTTTGTTAAGTAAACACATGTATTATTTTTACTTCTTCCTAAAATTTGATGAAATTTCAGTGAAGAGTCTTTTAAGATATAAACCCATTACAATAAACATCATAAGACAAGAAAACAGAGCAACTATTTTAGAAGCCGGAAGGCATATGGAAAAATGGTAACTAACTTAGCATATTGAGAAAGCCGAATCTGAAATCCCTGGTATGAAAAGTTTAAGAAGCAATATTATTTAAACATAGGTCCCTAAACAGCTGAGGAATTGGCAGAAGAAAATATTTTTGGAAATAAGTTAAATGAACACTAAAAGCATAAGAATTGGTTGAAAACTTGCTTTAAAAGCATTAAGATGGGCATTTAGGTTGCTTCCATGTCCTGGCTATTGTAAAGAGTGCTGCAATAAACATTATGGTACAAGTTTCTTTTGGGATTATGGTTTTCTTTGGGTATATGCCCAGGAGTGGGATTACTGGATCATATGGTAGTTCTATTTGTAGTTTTTTAAGGAACCTCCAAATTGTTTTCCATAGTGGCTGTACCAACTTACAGTCCCACCAACAGTGCATGGATACAGAAGATGTGGCATATATATACAATGGAATATTACTCAGCTATAAAAAGGGATGAGATGGAGCTATATGTAATGAGGTGGATAGAACTACAATCTGTCATACATAGTGAAGTAAGTCAGAAAGAGAAGGACAAATATTGTATGCTAACTCACATATACGGAATCTAAAAATGGTACTGATGAACTCAGTGACAAGAACAAGGAAGCGGATACAGAGAATGGACTGGAGAACTCGAGGTATGGGAGGGGGCGGGGGGTGAAGGGGAAACTGAGAAGAAGCGAGAGAGTAGCACAGACATATATATACTACCAACTGTAAAATAGTCAGTGGGAAGTTGTTGTATAACAAAGGGAGTCCAACTCGAGGATGGAAGATGCCTTAGAGGACTGGGGCAGGGAGGGTGGGGGGGACTCGAGGGGGGGGCGTCAAGGAAGGGAGGGAATATGGGGATATGTGTATAAAAACAGTTGATTGAACCTGGTGTACCCCCAAAAAAAATAATTAAAAAAAAAAATTACTAATATCAAAAAAAAAAAAAAAGATACGTCCAGAAAATAACAGTGCCCGAGTCTATCATCTTTACATCCTTTTTCATATATGTCAATTGAATTAACAGATACATAATTTTGATAATAAATATTTAATGCTTCTTAAAAAAAAAAAAAGCATTAAGACACAGATCTTCTCTATTCAAAGCCTCCAGGTTACTGTTTCTCTCATACTAACAGAGAACTAATTATATTTCATAACTGCTTTATTGTGATATATTTCACATATCATACAATTTACCCATTTAAAATATATAGTTCAATAGTTTGTAGTATTTTCATAGAATTGTGCAACTGTCATTACAAAACATTGACAATGTTTTAGAACATAGTAATTACCCCCCAAAACGCCCCATACCTATTAACTCCCATCTGATCTCCCATTCCCCCCAACTCCAAGAAATCATTAATCAAATTAATTAAAATCTATTGAATTTTAAGTTAATTAATTTGTAATTAAGATTAATTATGCTTTCAGTCCTTATGTATTTACCTAATCTAGACATTTAATGTAAATTGATTAATCCAATATATGCCCTTTTATGAAGTTTCTTTCACTTAGCCTAACACTTTTAAGGTTCATCCATGGTGTAGCATGTAGCAGTACTTCATTCTTTTATACTGCAAAATAGCATTCCATTGTCCAGAAATACCACATTATGTTTACCCACTTTTCCATTGATGGACATTTGAGTTGTTTCCACTTTGGGGCTATTACGAACCAAGCCTCTGTGCATATTTTTGTACATGCTTTTGTGCAAGCATATGTTCTCTTTCCCTACGGTATATACCTAGGAGTGAAATTCCTATGATGTGGTAATATTATGTTTATAATTTTTAAAAACTAACACTTTTCAAAAGCGGCTGCACCATTTTACATCCCACCAGCAATGCATGATATTTCCAACTTCACATCCTCACAAAAACTTGCTATTTTCTGCCTTGTTCACTTAGCCATCCTCATGGGTATGAAGTGGTTTTTATTTGCACTTTAGAGGGTATATATTTTTTGAGATAGTATCAAAATTCTCCTGCCATGTGAGATTCCACACATAAAAAGAAATTAAGTAAAAAACTGTGTATTGGATATGGAAAGCTTCACTATTCTCTCACTCTGCTCCCCAAACTCTGCCAGCTACATACATATCATCCAGGCGGGTGAATGGAGAAAAATCTTCAGGCACTCTGAAGAGCTCAGGAGGAAGAGTTTATGATACAGCCAGCAAACATTCCTCAAACAAATATCCCACGTTTAAGTTCAAAATTGATAAGCCCCACCCCCCAGCTATCAATCAACTTTTCACTGCTTTAATTTTAAATGTGAGCGCTCATCCAAATCTTACCAAACATTTTTAAAAGCCTATAAAATCAAAGACAAAAAGCTATCAAGAAAGGAAAGAAGTAAAGTGGGCTAAAAGAAAAACAAATAAGAACTATGTAAGGAGGAGGACACTTTGAAAAGATAATAAATCTTAACTATCATTAATATTCTGAGAGAAATAAGTTATTGCATCTATGAATCCACATCCTACACATAGAATGCTATGTAAAGAAACATTCAGAAAACAAAAAGTAATAGCTTTCAGGGTTTACAAAAAGAGGAATAGACATGAAAAACTAAGTGGATAATTTAGAGGAAGGAAATTTTCTAGAAAGCATGCCAGAAAGGTAAGAAAATGGAAAATAGGAGAATAAAGTAAAAAATAGCAGAAAACCTTCAGCAGCTCCAGTATCCAAATAATAGATGTTCCAGAAATAAAAAACTGAGAAAATGGAAGAAACCAATAAAAGCATCCAAGACTTTTTCAAGGTGCAGAAGGACCCGAGTGCCCAGTTTGAGAGAGTCCACAAAGCACCATAGTGAAATTTCATAGCACTAGAAGCCAAGAGAAGATCCTTCAAACTTCTGGAAGAGAATATGCAACAAGAGGCTTCTGGAGGCAGTGAAAGGAGTGTAGTAAATCTTTATAGTCTCCTCAAATCCCTTCTTTCAAAAAATACTAAAAGAACAATTAAGGCACTTCAAGAAAATAAAGACAGCCAATGGTATCTTCAATATAATGAGATAATAAGGAACCCTCATGAACATTCAGGTGGGGCTAAAATACCAACAGCACAGGTCTTCTAGCACCAATAGCCATACAGTGTTAATGATATGAGGAAAAATGTGGAAGGATGTTATAAGCCACAGAACACAGTAATCACCAATAAATACTCAACCCCATAAAGAGAGGAACACAGAAACACTGAATGGAACCCTATGTGAGTAAATCTGAGAACACTCAATGAACTCTGAAGTCCTCTTAGGCTCCAAATAAGAGGTTAGTGCACAAAAACTCCAGGACACCACTAACAGGAATATAAGAAATTCAAATAATGCAAAAGAGGCCGAATCACCAGTGAAATGCAAAAATATCCAATAAATCTTCCTTTTAAAAGGAGAGTTACTCTAAAGTAAAACTGCAGAAACAGAAATCACACTGAGAAAAGGGAGCACACTGGAGATCACAGGAGAAATAAAGTTCAGGTTCTGTCTGGCAGAAGAAACCACGGGAGTGTAGAGTACCGTGACGGCAAAACAGAATTTAACATTGAGATCACCACCTCGAAAAGCAAGGCTGGTAGAGCTCTGGACAGAAGCAGGAAACAGTGATCAGGAAATGTGACCACTTTAGTCTGTTTGTTTTCTCTCCTGCAGTGGCTGTGCAGGCACCAGAGAACAGGAAAGAAGAGAAAGAAGTGACTATTATGAAATAGAAATACAGATAAAAGAATTTTTTAAAAAGCAGAAGATAAAGAGAATATACAAGTAAAGCTCATTTGGGTATAACTGAAACATCTAAAGAAGGAAAATAAAACAATTGAACAAAACATAAATTTTAAGTACAATAAAAAAGTTATTTTTGTCTGGGAAAAAACCTTGTATCTACATATTGACTAGTCACACTGAGCACTTGCTAAATATGGCCCAGAGTAGTCAACACCAACCCATATCTAGTAGAGCTACCACTGGACTTTAAAGATATGGGATTTGGGGTGGGAATTGAGGACATTCAGACAAACACACTAAATCACCAGTAATGGGAAAAAAACTGTTACATTGGCATCATATTTTTCAATAACATTTTAAAACCACAACAAGTAGAGCATATCTCCAAATCTGACCCAATCTCACGCCCTCCCTCTCCCCAAACAGTTCTCTTATGTTCAGTGTTCAAGGTGGGTTATCAGCAAAATCTTTATCTTGAACCTCTTTTCTGAAAGTTCCCTCCACCTTCTTGCTCCCGTGGAAACTTGACTATTACTTGATGCCACTGCTTTTCCTCAATCCTTCTCAAAAGGAACATGTGTTCTTTCCACATTGTTGCTTCCAGACCATCAAATTTCTCTCCAGGCTCCTTTGAAGCCCATTGGTCAGTCTAAACCACCACATGGTGGGCTGGATATTGGACCCCCAAAATATCTAGGTCCTAATCCCTGGAACCTAAGAATGTTATCTCAATGTGGTAAAGACTTTTGCAATTAAAGAACTTATATGAAAATAGTATCCTGGATTATCCAGGTCAGATACACCTTAAATGTAATAACAAATATCCTTATAAGAGGAAGACAGAGGGAGACTTGAGAAAAGAAGAGGAGAAGGTAGTGTGACAATAGAAGTAGAGATCTGAGTGGCATGCGTTGAAGATGGAAGGAGACACAGGTAAGGAATGCAGGAAGCCACTGAAAGCTGAAAAAGACCCGGGAATAGATTCTTCATTCAGAGCGTCCAGAAGAAACCAGCCCTGTTGACACCTGGACATTAGCCCAGTGATTTTGGAATTCTGACTTCCAGAACCGAAGTTTGTAGTACTTCTTTACAGCAGCAAACTTGGATGCAGTCATCTACAGCCGTCCTGGCTTAATACCTTACCCACTGACACTATGCTTCTAATGGTTTTTATGATTTCAATGTCCATGGATGCTAAGATATTTCACTGACACTTCCCAAATCTTGGCTTCTTAATTCCTTGTCCACTTCACTCCCAATAATCCTGCCTTTAACGCTATATCCTCAATAACTCATCATTTCTTATCATTATCAGTAACTGGAACACTCTCACCATTCATAATCTTAATTTCTAGAATCTCATTCACAACTACCACCTTCTATCTTTCTATCTTATTCCTTGCTCCCTCCCCAACAAGCCTTTGATCCACCATAACTTCCAATCCATTAACCCTACCTGTGTTTCACTGCTGTCACTTTTCTCATGTTCTCCATTCCCCCTCACCTGGCTGAGATTACAAGGCCATTCATTGTACCTAGTCTCCTACATACACCCTCAATTCTCTTGCCACATTATCCCTGAACCGTAGTTTCTTGGTGAAATTTTTACTCCAGTTAAATCAAGTTTTGAACCAGTCTGCAGTCTACACTGGCATATAAGCAGCTGAATAAAGCCGGAGAAGAGACACAAGACTTTGCTGACTGCTCTCCACTTAAACTCATAACCACTGTCCCCAAGTGGGGCTTTAGGATTGGCTGCAATTACATTTGCTTTTACTTTAATTACCTATTTTCTTACATATCTATTTTAATACACTGAAACAAGAATCCTATGAGGGCAACAGATCTGCCTATTTCCAATGTATCCACGGAAACTAAATTAGTGTATGGTACACAATAGATATTTGTATAATTTGTTGAATTATTAAATTAATTCTACATCTTCTTTCTTCTCAAACTCCAGCAGTTCTACCCTCCTAATTTTCAGGTGATGATTTTGCCTGATTTATGAAAAAAATAAAAGCAATCAGAAGTGACCCACATAAATACAATTAAATTATTTTTTACAAATTGTTATAAATGTGCAAACACAATTTAATTTGGAAAGGAAAGTCTTTTTAAACAAATGGTGCTGGAAAAATTGGACATGCACATGCAAAAAAAAATCAACTTATACCTCACACCATAAAGAAAAAATCAACACAAAATGAATCATAGACCTAATGAAAACATGAAACAAAAAACTTCTAGAATAAAATATTGAAAAAAAGTATTTTGATATTGGGCTAAACAAAGATTTTTTTAGGTATTTTTTAGCACCGAAAGCATAATTCATGAAGAAAAATAATCAATAAATTGTACTTTGTTAAAATTAAAAACTTTTGCTTTGTGAAGATTCTACTAAAAGAGTGAAAAGCCAAGTCGCAGACTGGGAGAAAATATTTTCTAATCACTTTTCTGACAAAGAACTTGTAACCAGAATATATAAAGGGACCTTTAAAACTCAGCAATATTTTCTTTTGTGAAACAACCCTTTTCTTAATATGAACAAAACAGCTAAACAGACACTTTACCAAAGAAGATGTACAGATGACAAACAAAGCATATTAAAAGATATTTGCCACCATTAGACAGTAGACGAATACAATGAGAACACAAGAAATCCCTGTATACCTATTAGAATGACAAGAAAATTTGACAATACCAAAGGCTGATGAGAGTACGGAGCACCTGAAGTGCTCATACCTTGTTGGTTTTGCTTTGGAAAGCAATATATCAGTTTCTTATTAAGTTAAACATACTATAAGGCCCAGCAATCCCATGCTTAAGTATTTATGAAAGAAAGAAAGAAAGAAAGAAAGAAAGAAAGAAAGAAAGAAAGAAAGAAAGAGAGAAAGAAAGAAAATTTATGAACACACTAAACTGTATCAGCAGTTTATAGCAACTTTATTTGTAATTGACAAAAAGTAGAACAACCTAGATACCCTTCAGCCAGTGAAAGGATAAGCAAACTGTAGCACATTCATACAATGGAATACTACTCAGCAATAGAAAGAAACAAAATATTGATACATGCTACAGTGTGGATGAATTTCTTATGCATTTTTCAAAGTGTAAGGAGTTGGACCCAAAAGGCTGCAAACTGTATGTTTCCATTTTTATGACATCTTAGAAAAGGCAATAGGATAGGAATGGAGAACAGATCAGTGATTAACAGGGGTTGGAAACAGGAGAGGCAGTGACTACAAAGGGGCAGTATAAAAGAATTTTTGGGTGTATCAGGATGGTAATGATAAACGCAAGACTTTATGAATTTGTTAAAGCCCTAGAACTGTATGTAACAAAGAATCAATGTTAGTGTGTGTAAATTTAAAAATAAAGTCAGAAAAAATGTTACCTCACACTTCCACCACTAAACTCAATCACTTATCCACACTTGTATCCAAATACTCTGCCTTCTCTGGTATTAAAATGGACTAGCCTTTCTTCCTGCTTAAAGCAGGGACAACTCATCTCAACTTCTCTTGCCCTGGGACTGAGATTTGCACCACTGGTTCCCCTGATTTTCAGGTCTACAGATAAACTGAATTATACCACTGGCTTTCCTGGATTTTCAGCTCATAAACAGCAGGTTGTAAGATTTCTCATTCTCCAAAATGATGCTGCAAAATGACTCTGAGTTTTAGAAAACAAGGGGGGGAGGTGTGATATCAGAAAGATGGCCAAAAACGACACCCCTCACTCGCATCCCCCTCAACAACAATTTGGCTCCCATCCAGGGACAAAAGTGCCTTTGTGAGAGCTGTGGAACCTAGCACCATATACAAAGGAACCCAGAAGGAGTCTCATTCATGGGTGCATCAGGTAATGGGTGCACAGACCTCGGCCTTGGCTGTGGTCCTGGCCCGTGGACCAGCTCCAGATCCTCTTAGCTGTGGTCTGGAAGCTCCCGGAGAACACCGTCTCAGACAGTCATGGATGAGAGTGCCTTCATGAAAGTCCAAGAACCAGGGAAGAAGTTCCAGCACACCACTGAAGACCAGATGCATTGCAGGGGGAGAGGAAGAGTTTGACTTTGCCAGCATCACCCCTTTCCCAGGGCAGCACAGCTCAGTGCCAAGAGAGACCTTCTCCCGCAGGGGACAGTGAGACTGTGTGAGTGAGCACCTAGCTTCCCCAGCTGTGCAGGATGCTGCCCCTTCCTTCTGACCCCAGCCAAGGTGCTGAGCCTTGAGCTGTATAATTAGGAGGCAGGAAGAGGCTAGGAGAGAGGCAGATAGGACACTCAGAGGGCACTAAAGGGACATGGGTCCTACTAACCAGGTCGTGGACTCCATCCAAAAGCCCTCCCACAAGCCTCTGGGGCACCTCACTTCTTGTGAAACCCCCAACTGGCCATGGGCACCCCAGTACCTCACGTGCTTCACCCACCCACCTCTCCTTCCTGCTCCCTGTGCAGGCTCCCAGTGGCAGCAAGAGAGAACTTTAGCAGAAGGCTAGTGAGCAAGCAAAGAAAGCCAGCCCAAATCTGCAGGCTAGAGAGGGATGACAAACTTGAGCTGTAGCACCGCCCTGGGGAAAGCAAAAGGGAGGCTGTCAGCAATCAACCTGGTGTGTTGCAGGATTGGGAGAAGTGTACAAGCTTAGGAATTCTGCCACAAGAGTGCTATTCTCACCACTCATCTTATCCAACCTATGAGCAGCATTTGACACAGTTTATCAGAGCCTCCTTCAAATACTTTCTTCAGTTGGCCTCCAGGACAATTGTTCTGTTCTCCTCCTGACTCCCTGTTTACTTATTCCCAGTTTACTGGCTTTTCCATTTACTCATTTATTCACCAACAGTTTATGTACTTTCTCTGAGTACCAGATACTATTCAAGGTGCTAGAAATACAGCAATAAAAAAAACAGACAAAAATTTCTGATTTAGGGGAGCCACATTCTAGTGATATAACGTTAGTTAATAGATCGACAGGGAAAAAATTCTCTCCTTTCTTTACTTCCTTTGCTCTTTGCTCAAATATCCCCTGATCACAATTTCAGAGAAGGCATCTCTGATAAGGCTATTGGTCATCACACAAACCTCCTACCTCCCTTTCCATTTCTCAATTAATTATTCTCAAGGGCTTTTCACCATCTGATGGATTGTATATTTTACTGATTTACTTATACCCTGCACCTCTCACTGGAATGTAAGCACCTTGAGGCCGGGGCCTTTATTTCTTTTGTTCATTGCTCTAATCCCAGAATATAGCACAAAGTAGAAAATCACAAACCATCTGTTGAATTTGTCATCCTGAGGAGCAGCAATATTATATTTTACAGATGTGATTTTATATAGCTGATCAAAATCACCCAGTATGCACCGAGAAAGCCCAGAATCCTAATAAAGAAAGCTTCCTTTTTTTTCACTTTACCTTTAACCAGCTCTGTGAAAAATTGTCATGGCAAAAAAAGAGAGGAAAAATCATGTGAACCACTGCCCTTCAGTTGCTTTTTATAATATTAAAAAAGCAGAAGATATTGAAAGAGCTGGGAATCTTTTCAAATATTAACAGTCTTTGGCCCATTTAGTGTTTATGTTGAGTGTCTAAAAGGAAATTCATACAAAGGCAGAGCTGTCCATGCCAACTTGTCTCATTTTTTTGTCCCCTTCCCTTTCTTCACATGCTTTGTAGCTTGATTCACTCCAGTGGAAGAGTACAAATATTCACTGAGCTATTTGGTATAGATAATGAACAACCCACCCATGTGAGATATTCAGAGGTTCAAAAGTGAAAGGAAATTACTTGGAAGGAAGAGGAGTCCAAGAAACATATCAGCAAACTGTGAGAATGCATAGGAATAGGAGTAATAATGAGAAGGCAAGCCAATGCTTGTGCCAGGAAGCTGCCCTGGAAGTCAGTGCTGGTATTGTCCCACTGAGTGCTGTTCCGAGGAACACAGATGGCTAGCTACATCTAAAACTGTAAAAATATCGAGGTTGTATCAGTAGGACCACTTACATAGTTATTTGATTCTATACTATTATGAAATTTTTTTAAACGTTTGGGTATCAGATTTATCCGAAACTACTTTTATTTCTCCAATATTTTCTGAAGAAGTTATGCATCTGATACAGGGAGGCATTTCTACACTCATTATCTATTTTAAATAATCAATCCCTTAACTTGCCAACACAAGCCAAATGAAGAATTAAGGTAAAATTTGAAGACTCCTGGGATGGTTGCAACTATTTTATTTTAGAAATTATCTGTATCGTGCTTCATCACTTCACTTGATTTCTGAGAGTTCTGACATGACGCAAACTTCCTTGTCCCAACTGGATAAACTTCCTTGGAGAGTGAAGGGATGGAAAAACAGAGGAAGGTGTTAGATATTTCTCCACCCTACTAGGGCACAGGACTCTGAATCATCCCCACAAACAACATCCAAAAACCTGAAGAAAATGTGTAGTGAGACTCCAGAGTAAGCCTTAAAGTTAGGGAAAGAGTAGAGCAACTCAGTATAGCCTCATTGCTATTTAAAGATTAGCCCCCGTGGCTGGTCTAAGATTCTGTTAACACAGCGTCCAGAAAGCTCTGGGAACCAGTACTGGTTCCTGTTCTACAGCCTTAAGTTCAGGAGCTTACCTGGCCCGGGCTTTCTCAGCCGGGAAAAAACAAGGGTGATAAATGAGAGATGTATCCATGCCCGAGTGTTCTGCTCTCTGCGTTTCTCAGCAGTCACCTTATATGTTGTATAAGCCTGAGGTTTATGAGATAAATACACCTAGCTCAGAAGAGGCGGTCCTCTCAACACACATCCGGATGACTTAGGTATAGTCTGTAGACATGCCCCAGCCTCAAACATATGATATGTAGAATGCTGACCTGGGGAGGGGGTTGCCTTTGTGCCTCCTGAGACTCTGATGGACTCTCGCTGACTCAGACACTGCCCTTCACAACTGTCTACCCTGATGACATCTGGAAGCTGACACCTCCATAAATGTCCTGAGGACCACTGCTGACTGTACCAACTTCCCCCTATATTATTTGGAAAAGGAAGTCTTATTTGATTGACCCAACAAGTGTATTTGTCTTTCTGCTAGTACAAATCTACTGGAACAACTGACAACTGTCAACACAGAGTTTGTGCTTGGAATTCAGCACTTTGCACTGGGGCTTCAGGTGACAGGAAAGGAAAAGCCCTGTTTTAATATCTTCTACACATACTAAATCACACAGAGAGCTTTATACATACATATATATGTATATATAAAATATGTATGATATATGCACAAAACTTACACATATATATTTACATATGTATATTTATACATATGTATATGTACATTTTAATACATTCAAGGAAGTTTCCTAATTGTTTTTATTTTATTTTTTTAAGAACTTTTATTGAGATACAATTGACATACAATAAACTGCATATATTTCCTAATTGTTTTTAGAGTAAGAATGGTGTTACAGAAGGAAAGAAATAAAGGCTTAAGTAGTTTATTAAACAAAATTTTTTAAAAATATAAACATATATGGTTTGAAGGGATTTGGCTTGACCTTTATAGTAAGTATATTTTCCCAAGAATTTGGTTACAAATTTTCATACTTTCAAAATCTTCCGGGGAGGCAATGAAGTACAAAAGTATCACTGAATGCAGCAGATGTGAGTGATGCCCCAACACTGCCTCTTAGAAAGTTTATGTGAAATTGAGTCAGGAGCTGAAAGCTCTGACTCCCAAAACCACTGATTTCAGAACTGAACTTTCTCCACTCTGCATCTCACAAAATCTTCAAGCTAGCTTTTCCAGAAAATTAGGAATCTAAGCAGATGAAATTAAGAAAGATAATGTTTTCAGAAAACATATTGGAGTTTTACACTAAGTACTAACCTATTTAAGATCATTGACTTCAAGATTTAATCAACAAATGGGAGTTTGAGCTATAAAAGATGATTATTTAAAATGCAGGGAATTCTCTCTTCCATGAATGTGATTGAATAGCCACAATCTTTGTCCCAGCTCTAGATCAAATGTGTTTCCCAGGATAAAGCTCCCTCAGCAGAGGTGCAGCCCAAAAGCCATGAGGAAAAGAGCTAAAGGAAATGATCAGTCCTGCACAATAAGCCTCAAAGGAAAAGCTGGTTCTCTCTATTTTGTTCCCAGTCAGGATGGGACAGGGAGAAAGCCAGGACAACTTTCAAGTTTGTACTGGTGCGTTCATGGCACCTGTGGGCACCAGGTACCACTAGGCTGTGTTCCTTAGGCACAGGACACTCCTTCAGCTCTATCCTCCACACTTTGCTTTGCAGTTCTACTTTCACGAGGTCTCTCCCCTTCCCATCCAGAGACTTCATGTCTGGAATCAGGTCATCTGTGTAGCCATATCACAGGAAATGTCTGACAGAGACTCTGGATGGCTTTAGTTCCTTCTTCCTAAGGAGGGGTTTCCTCCACATGACCCCATGGTTCCCTGCACCACAGCCTGCAGGGAAGTGATGCACAATTTGCATATCCAGCCAGCTTCCCCGGGATGCCCACTGCCCAAGCCCATCTGAATAGTGGGATCTCATGAGTTATTGTGCTTGAAGACCTCCAAAGCATGATTTTCCTTTAAATACAATGTGCTACTCAAAAGAAAATAAGAACAGTGATAAGAGTAGGTGTTATATAAAGAACACTTAATATGCCAACAGCATATTTCAAACATCAGTGCCTATTCTTATCCCCCAGTACTCCCTTCATGCTCATCTTTTCTTCTTTCTCTCTTTCACAGTATGTGTGGGTACCTGCACATTCCTGTTCTTTCCTATATTTTCATTCTCCTTTTCCTTTTCTCTTTTACCTACTGCGCACTGTAGTCAGCTAGTTACAGGGTAGAGGTGTACTTTCCATTCCCACAAAGATTGTGATTCACACCATCTGACACCATACCACTTTTGGGATGAGATAAGAACCCCAGTGCTCCTGAATTAGATGAATCCTACATAGTTCAGCATCTTTGCCAAAGGAATCATCCTCTCCGGCTGGCATGGTCTTACAGAAGAGTACAAATTAGAAACTTTTAACAGCAAACTAGAATCTTAGAAGTCAAATTATTCTCAAACATCCCCACTAAATCATCAAAAAAGAAACTAGTCTTCCTGTCAAGTATATATCAAGTAATATTTTTAGTCACTGAACATAACTGAAGATTATTTATTAAAAGAATTATGGTTTATAAATATCTTTCACATTTTGTACTATTTAAAAAGTCAACTGATTACTCCCAAAGGATGGAAAAGTCTACCCAGAAAGCAGCCTGCTTTCTAAATAAAACAAAGAGCATTAGTTTTGACACTCTTTCTGCTAGAGTACTGATTAATGTAGTATTTGCCTAACAGTGAAGAAACACTCCACCAAAAAAATCTTTATATAAATATGTATATAGTAAAATTGTAATTGTTTACTATTTGAATTTTATAAGTAAAATTAGTACTGTGAATAGCCTCTTCTTGGCTTGACTTATATTATAAAGAGCTATAGACAAGAATCCCCTGGCTTTCCTTCCACATAAATGTATACATGGACAAATATACATTTATCTGTGTTTTTTCTTTTAAAGCTTTGTAAGGTCTTTCCTGCTACATGCCAGGTACTTGCATGTAATCCTTATGAAATCCTATGAATCAGGCTTTATTATTCTGATTTTATTGATGAGAATAATGAAACTAGTAACATGTAGATAGATAACTTGCTGAAGGTCTCACATCTAGTGAGTGGCAGAACTGGGACCAAACCCAGGTTATCTGAATCCAAATCCTAAATTTGTTCCACCACGCATGTCATTCAACTATATACATGTATGTACTCTATTTTGGAAAATGATGAAGGAAGAGAAAACAGTCTCTGGAAAATCCAGACATAGAGGTAAGTTGAACTGAGTGTGTCTTTATTTTTTTCCTTCTGTGTCCCTAATTCCCCTTTTATGGCTATATGTTTGGCACTACAGAATATTAACATTGCCCAGGAAAATTCCGGGAAGTTGAAGGTGAGCAATGAGGATTCTCTTATACCATTAAATACTTTCACAGTTACTCCATTTGACTGGCAGTTACAAAGAGGGCTTCTCTGTGACATCCATCACACCACCCAGGACTGCTCCAAGCTTGGTCTCAGTGACAAATGCTTGAAGTTAATCATCCGTTTGTCTCCACATTTCCCTTGAAGACATTGATCAAGCTGTGCTGACAGAGCTGTGATAAAATATCAGGCTCTGGGAAATGCTGAGCTGGCTTTGAATCTGCCATTATTTGAGCACAAGGCAACAGCTTGAGGGACATCTGTCATTTTTCTTTGGCTTTAACTTTCCTCTTCAATTTGAGGCCACATATGTTTTGGTCAAAGCTGTAGATTCTATAATTATCCCAGATTCTTATCATGAAGTTCATGACTGGCAATGGGCAAAAACAGACTTTCATGCTAATAATAATATCATTTAAGTAGCTGAAGTTCAAATAATCAAAGCATTGTAGGACTTGGGAGATAAAAACTCATTTATGCTCTGTTACCTAAACAATGAAACATAATTCCTTTCAGCTTCTTTATATATTATAACATCTTCAAAAAAAATAAGAAAGGGAAGAATAATAACATATTTGTTTTACACAGTATTAAAATTATTCTAAAATTTTAAAATAGATATACATATGCAAATATACATTTTTCTATTTTGTTGATAGAACCCCAGTTCAGACCAACCCTCTGGTTTATGCTAACAAATATAAACTCTGGACAAATACAAAAAGCAACCAATGATTCTGAAGAATAAACAAAAGCAGGTATATTGTGGAAGGTAGGCAAAATTATAGAAGCTACCAGAATTTTCCTCCTTCCTTTATTTGTGGCTTTGCCTTGAGGTGGGAGGGACAATGCGTGCAATTAAATTAGAGGGGAAAAAAGTGACATATTCATCCATCAGGTAAACAAAATAAAGACATTTTTAGAAAAAAAGAAAATTTGTCTCCTGCAGACCTGCATTACAAGAACTGGTAAAGGAGACTCTGGACCAAGATGGCAACATAAGAGTCTTCTGAATTTCCCCCCCTCTCACACATGGAAATATTTCCTTTGAGAGAAATCCAAAAACTAATGAATGACTCCTATACATTGAGCGACTTGCAAAATACATCAAAACTGATAGGAAAAGCTGAGACACACTCTCAAAAGCCCCACCCCTTGCACAGTGGCCTACCATTGGGAGAGAACTGTTATTCCCAGTTTCTCCTAAGTACCAAAGGATTTGGATCACATACCTAGGGACCCAACTCTTAAGCTGCCACTGGGGAGACAGGCCCCTAAATCACCTACTTCTGAAAGCCAATTGGACTTGTACTCATGAATACACAAGTGAAGAAGCAGTACCTAACGGGTGAGGTGAGTGAGTAGGCTTTTCCCACAAGGCTCAGCATGGAGGGAACAGGCAAACACACCCATCCCCCAGTTCTTGCCTGGAGGGAGTTTGACTGCATACTTCACAAGTGACTGCCTGGGGAGTCAGCTTCTGTTTAGCATGCATCTGGGTGCTGACTGCAAGCCTTCCCATAGCCTGAAAGAACCAGCAGGCACGTCCCTCATCTTCGCCCTCTGGCTTGCTCCAACAACAAAAACAAGTCATCAGCAACTCCCAGGAAGGAGCCTATCCACACAGGAGCACCCCAGACTTTCACAGTTGCTATCCAAGGGGTGGGTCCCCAAATCACCTAGTTCTGACATGCAATAAGACTTGAATTCATGAGTCCCAAAAGACTATAGCAAGAAAAGAGGCAGTTTTCAAATGGGCACAGGTGTACTTCCCACGGCCATAAACCTAGGCTTAATGCAGAGAAAGCAGGCAAACACTCATCTTCCAGTTTCTCCCTGGAAGGAATTTGACTGCTTACTTTCTTAGCTGTTGCCTGAGGGTCCAACTTCCAATCATACTGCATCTAGATGCTGACTGTGATCCTCTCCTTGGAAAGAGATGTTGGCACACCTTCAATTACCGGGAGCCACTAAAAGCAAAAACAATGACTTGGACAATCAAAGGTTTGAGAAGCAATGAGGAGCTCAGGCTGGGCTAGTTGATGAGGTTCATCTCCAAGAGACCAGTCTGTCAAGATGAAGAGAGGTGGCTCTCTTATCTAATGCACAGAAACCAACAAAGAGAGTCAATGGAAATGAAGAAATAAGGGAATATGTTCCAAACAAAAGAACAAGATTAATCTCCAAGAATCGATCTTAATGAAATGGAGTTAAGTGGTTTACCTAATAGAGAGTTCAAAATAACAGTTATAAGGATGCTTAGTGAGCATCAATGAAGAAATCACAAGACAAATTAGAATATATTTTTCATTGAACAATAATGAAAATACCACATGTCAATTTGTGGGATGCAGCTAAAGCAGTGTGTAGAATGCTTATTTTAGAAAAAAAAATAAAGTGTCTAAGACAATGTCCTATGTTTCCACTTTAAGGATCTATGAAAAGAAGGGTAAAATGCATCCAAAATAAATACAGTTGATGCTTGAACAACGTGGGGGTTAATCTATGTATAATTTATAGTGAACCCTCGATATCTGCCGTTCCTTCTCATCCCCAGTTTCAACCAACTGCCGATGGTGTAATTGTGTGGTATTTACTGTTGAAAATTACTACATATAAATGGATCTGTACAGTTCAAATCCACATTTTTCAAGGTTCACCTGTAGAGGGAAGGAAATAATAAAGATAAAGTCAGAAGTTACTAAAATAGAAAACAGACAATAGAGAAAATTAATAGAATAAAAATCTACTTCTTTGCAGAGATGCACAAAATTGATCAACCTCTAGCTAAACTATTAAAAAAAAAGAGAGATAAAGCTTTTTATTAAAAAAGTAGAGAATGTTGCCCAACTCATTTTATGTGGCAAGCCAAACTCTAATACCAAAACTGCTGAAGATTTCACACAAAAAAAGTGTAAACCGTATCTCTTCTAAGCACAGATGCAAAAATCCTTAAGTAAATATTAGCAAACCCAATTGATCAATGCAGTGTATATGCAAATATATACAACACAACCAAGTAGGGTTTATACCATGAGTGTAAGATTGGCTTAAAATTCAAAAATTAATCAATGTAATTCATCATATTAACAAAATAAAGATAAATATAACCATTTCAATTGATTAAAATCACCAAAAGTTAATACCCAATCATAGAAAAACCCTCAACAAACTCAGAATAGCAGGTAACGTTCTCATTCTGATAGATAGCATATGAAACATCTACAGCTAACATAATACTTGATGAAAATTTTGCCCCCTGATCCCCCTGCATAGGAAAAAGCAAAAGATGCCTACGTGCACCATTTCTTGTCAACCTGTAGTTAATGTTCTAGAAATTGCAATAAGCTATATAAAAAAATAAGAAAGTGAAGAAAAAACACAAAGAACAGAAGGAAAAAATAATATTGTCTCTATGTCCCTATGATTATATGCGGACAAAAATCCAAAAACTACACAAAAACAATTACTAAAATTAACACATTAGATTTGGATGAGTGTAAGATAATGTTAATTGTATTTTGTTAATCAATTGTATTTTTATACACTAGCAGTAAAAAGTAAAAAGGCCATCAGCTTGATTTACATTAACGTCTAACTCATAAAATATCTAGGAATGAATCTAACCAAAGGAGCCCAAAACTTCTACTGTGAAAACTTCAGAACATTATTGAGAAAATTTAAAGAAGATCTAACTAAATGAAGAGATACAGGACGTTCATGGATTAAAAGACTCATTATGTGTCTTCCCAAATTGATCTATAGATTTAACGCATTCCCAATAAAATATTCCAGTAGACGTTTTGTAGAAATTAACAAGCTGATTTTAAAATTTGTATGGAAATGCATAATTCCTAGCCAAAGAATATTTTAAAAGCAAAACAAAATTGGAACACTTACTCTACACGATTTCAAGACACAATTATCAAGACACTTGGTACTGGTGAAAGGGTAGACGTATAAAGATCAATGGAATGTAACAGAGATTTGAGTAATAAAGTCAACTGATTTTCTACAAGGTGCCAAGGCAATTCAGTGTTGAAAGGAAAATGCTATTCGTTTTCTTGTGTTTGATGATCCTTGGTTGGTGATGCACATTTGTGAATGAAAGACCATGTTAATTTGCATGGTTAACAGGTATGGTTACCTTGTCTTCAGCAATTGTAACTTTCTATCTATGCAACAGGCCTCCCTCTGAATAGAGGGATGAATGTTGTCTGTGTATCTATGCTGAGCATGCCTATAGAAGGGCTATAGACCAGCATCCTGAGTCCTAAAATAAAAAGGTGTTTACTCAGGGTGGGCGTGGAAAGCAATTTAAACTGTTTTCCTGCTGAGAACATGTACTTTCTTTCTACTTCTCTCTTAGACCAAAGCATTCATTCTAGGTGCTCACTCCAGACACATTAGTTCATTAGGGAGAAACCTAATGGATGGAAGTGCAAACACACAAGCACTGTTTCAGTTGATTACTCCTCCATACACATCATGTGCCTTTGTATGCGTTGACGCTAAGCTTGCAATATCCCTGGAATTATTGCCTCTTTCTGCAATAGTTTTCTCAATTGTTTTGAGCTGTGTTTTTCTCTTCTCTTGTTTCTCTGAGATCCCAAAAGTATCTGCTTTTTTATTTTCAGGAACTTCTACCAAAGTCTTGTCTGCTGATGGTTTCCTTATGTTAACATCAGTGCTACTACAGGTTAAATTTTTAAATAAATTTTCTGCAAGTTTAAGGATTTTAAGTAAGGAGGAATGCAAACATATTAACTCAGTCTGCCATTATCACCAGATACAATTTAATGAGTAATTTTCAAGGTCTATAAGATGTAGTGAAATGTGTACTTGTATTCAATATTGTTAGACATGAAAACAAACTAACACAATTTTTTTACCAATTGTTATAAAAAACAAATGAGGCGGCATTTCCTAGGTGGCTCAGTGGTTAAGAATCCGCCTGCCAATTTAGGGCACATGGGTTTGAGCCCTGCTTCAGGAAGATCTCACATGCCGCGGAGCAACAAAGCCCATGCACCACAGCTATTGAGCCTGTGCTTTAGAGTCCATGAGCCACAACTCTTGAGCCCACATGCCGCAACTACTGAAGCCCATGTGCCTAGAGCCTGTGCTCCACAACAAGAGAAGCCACGGCAATGAGGAGCCCGTGCACCACAACAAAGAGTAGACCCCGCTCACCTAGAGAAAGCCCATGTTGCAGCAACAAAGACCCAACACAGCCAATAAGTACATGAATAAGTAAATAAATAAATAAATAAATAAATAAATAAATAAATTTATTAAAAAAACAACTGAGGCATATGAACATGCAATTTTATAATACATATAAATACATTTTAAACATTCATACTCTTTAAATATAAATATCAAAATGTTTTAAATATTCCTTTATAGGAATCTACGCAAAAAAAAGTCATACCCTTGAGCAGGATTGTTTTACTCAAGCATTATTTATGAAGGCAAAAAAAGAAATAGTACATCCAAGATATCCAACAACAGGTAAGTAATGTGTGGCACATCTACACGTTAAAGTACATTAGTGTATAGAAGTAAAAATTTTAAATTCAAAAATATTTAATATTATGTGGCAAAGTTCATAATATAACTGATAAAAATCTGAAATGTTATACACAGTACTGTGTCAATTTTTTATATAGTTATGTGTACACATTCTTTTTTTTTTCCAGATCTTTATTGGAGTATAATTGCTTTACACTGTTGTGCTAGTTTCCACTGTACAACAAAGTGAATCATCTGCATTTATACACATATGTTCCCATATCCCCTCCCTCTTTAGCCTCCCTCCCACCCTCCCTATCCCACCCGGCTAGGTCATCACCAATCATCGAATTGATCTCCCTGTGTTATGCAGCAGCTTCCCACTAGCCATCTATTTTACATTTGGTAGTGTATATATGTCAGTGCTACTCTCTCACTTCATCCCAGCTTCCACTTCCCCCACTGTGTCCTCAAGTCCGTTCTCTACATCTGTGTCTTTCTTCTTGCCTTGCCACTGGGTTCATCAGTACCATTTTTTTAGATTCCATATATATGCATTAGCATATGGTATTTGTTTTTCTCTTTCTGACTTACTTCATTCTGTATGACAGACACATTCTTAAGGGACTTGAAGGAAATATATTAAAATGTAATCAGTACCTGATTATTGAATTACTTTAACTTAATCACTAGCTATTATTGTTTCTTCCATGAAACCTAAAATATTTTGTTTTTTATTTTCCAACTTTCCAACACAATCACGTATTATTATAATCAGAAAAGACACAGGCATAAAAATGTTCTTTTAAAAGGTAAGTTCATTTTTAAATATTTTTAATAATTGGCAAAAGAATAAATCCATTCCCCAAGTTTCCAGTTAATCTAGGCCTAGCTTCTATTTATTGTTCTACTTATAAAGAAAGCTATTCAGTCTCTCATGGTCAAAATTTTATTTTCAAAGTCACTTCTGGTTAGTTTTGCTTTGACTTGATGATGCCTATTATTATCTCTGTATGGAGACTCCTTCAGAAGGTTCCTCATGCTACCAAGAAATTAATTCAAAGCAAATCCACAAATGTTAATTAACAATAACTGAGACCTCTAGATAAAATAATTTTACACCTTGCTTTTCAACCTCCTCCTTTACTAATGAATTTTTGAAAACTTAAAACTGAAGGCCTTAGCATTGTGGTCCTCTGTGGCTTCTCTTGTCTGTCATGAATGATTAAGTAGCTTATTACGACAATTAAGTTTGGGCCTCTAACTAATCATTTTTACTGTAACACAATATCCTTTTAGAATCCCCAAATCTTGTGGGGCTTTCTTTGTTCAAGGTTTCAGCTAAACTATGTTAATGAGAACCAAGAAGCCACAGTAATTAATTATCAAGGATCAGCTCATTTAAAGCACCGTCTCTTTCCTTCCTCCCATCCTCTATCTCTCTCATGTAGGTATCTGGATATTGACAAAAAGTTGTGGTAAGAAGAATTCAATTTTCTCTGTTTTTATTTAAGATAATTAAGTTAAACTTGGTATGGTTTCTAGATAAAAAGTGTCCCTCCTCACCTATATCCTGTGTCTAGCTAACTTTCTTTCCAACAGGTCTCAGCTTAAATGTCACTTTATCATAATCACACTTACACAGCCAATTGTTGGATTATGTGTATAGTGATTGCCTTCCTCACTAAACTGTTGGTTTTATGATATCAGGAATGCTACTTGCCTTATACGTTATTGAACTTGTAGTACTTACCTGACACATGGCAGGTGCATGATAAAGATTTCATGAATGGGTTAATTATAAATCATCTTTTCCCTCTTACCACAGTTTAGTAAAATTTAGAAACATTTCAAAAAAACAAATTTTATTCAATATTTAGCTTTTGGCATATTTTTTTTTTAAATTTGTTTAATTCTATACACAAGGAAGAGTAAAATAATTGGAGGAGTACTGGATTAGTTTTTGGAGGCATATCTGCTTGTGCTGGCCATAATTTCTTAGTCATATAGTCATGTGATCTTGGCTAGTCAATTAAATTCTCTGAGTCGCAATTTCCTAATCTACAAATTGGAAATAATAATACTTTCCCCACATGCTTTACACAGTTCTTAAACGGATCAAGAGAGAATTAAAGTGAAGCTACTTTACAAACTCTAAAATAGAAAGCAAAAGTAAGAGGATGTCATTCTAACAGTTTTTATATATGGAGGATTTTCATTTTTATTGATTGCCTCTCAACACACATACAAAAAACAATACTTGTAGGTGAAAGTGAAAACCATTATAGTACTCTGTTATAGCCCATCTCATTGTAACATCATTGAATATACCACTGATGTGTCACCTAGATAAAAAGAATTGATTACAGCAAAAACATAATATAACATAGAGTTTAGACCAAATTTTGAGCAATGTTTCTCAAGCAAGAACAAGAAGTTCCACTGTGCTTTTATGTTTTATGTAAAGAATTTTTGAAGGAAATAGTGAAATTGAGCCTCACCAAAAATCACTCTCTTTTTCTCTATCCCTCTGTCTTTCCCTCCTCCCAGATATCTCAGAATTGAATTTATGGTGGTAAAATCATCAAGAAATGGGTCTGGACATACAAGCTAAAAAGTGAAATGTCACTCACAGCTAACATTATACTAAATGATTAAAGATTTTAAATCTTTGCCTCTAAGAGCAGGAGCAAGACAAAGGTGCCCCTTCTTACCTCTTCTATTCAATATAATACTGGAAGTCCAAGCCAGAGCAATCTGACAAGAAAAAGAAGCAAAAGACTCTCAAGTTGGAAAGGAAGAAGGAACATTGTCTGTTTGCAGATGACATGATCTTATACATAGAAAACCCTAAAGACTCCATCAAATAGAGTTTATTATTAGAAATAAAAAACAAATTCAGTAAAGCTGCAGGTAACAAAATCAACATACAAAGATCAGCTGCATTTATGCATGCTAACAACAAACTATCTGAAAAAGAAATAAACATTCCCATTTACAGTAGCATCAAACAGAATAAAATATTTAGGAATAAATTTAACCGAGAAGGTGAAAGATCTATACACTGAAAACTATGAAACATTGTTGAAAGAAATTGAAGAAGACCCAAATAAGCGGAAAGATATCTTGTGTTTGTGGACCAGATGAGTTCATATTGTTAAAATGACCATACTACCAAAAGTCATCTATAAGTTCAGTCCAATCCCTCAAAATTCAATGGCATTTTTTACAGAAATAGAAAAAAATCCTAAAATTTGAATGGAACAACAAAAGACCCTGCATAGTCAAAGCAATCTTAAAAAGAAAAAAGTTGGAGTCAACACACTTCCTGATTTCAAATTACACTACAAAGCTATACTAATCAGAACAATCAGGTACAAGAGTATGGCATAAAAACAGACACATACACCAACGAAATAAACTCAAGAACCTAGAAATAAAACCAAGAATATATGGTCAGCTAACATTTGACAAGGGAACTAACAACAATCAATGGGGAAAGGATTTTCTCTTCAAAAAATGGTGTTGAGAAAACTGGATACTCGTGTGCAAAAAATTAAAGTGTACATGAAATGTATCTTAAACCACTCATAAAAATTAACTCAAAATAGATTAAAGACTTAAGAGTAAGACCTGAAGCCATAAAACTCCTAAAAGGAAACAGGAAATTCTGCTTGACAGTCTTGGCAATAAATTGTTAGATATGATGCCAAAAACATAAGCAACAAAAGCAAAAATATACTAAGGAACTACACCAAACATAGCTTATGCAAAGCAAAGTAAACCATCAACCTAGGAAAAGGCAACCTATGAAAAGAAAGAAAACATTTTCAAATCATGTATCTGATAAATATCCAATACATGCAAGGAAATCATAAAACTCAATAGCAGAAAAACAGATCACCTAATTTAAAAATGTACAAAGGACCAGAATAGACATTTTTCCAGAAAAGATATATGAATGGCCAACATATACATGAAAAAATGGTCACTAATCATCAGAGAAATGCAAATGAAAACCACAATGAGATGTCACCTCACACCTGTTAGGATGACTCTTAGCAAACAGATAAGAGATAACAAGTCCTAGTGAGGATGTGGAGAAAGGAAACATGGTACACTGTTGCTTGAAATGCAAATTAGTACAGCTACTATGAAAAACAGTATAGAGGTCCTTCAAATTTAAAAATAGACCTACAATAAGATACAGCAATTCCACTTCTAGCTACATATTCAAAGGAAATGAAATCAGGATCCCCATGTTCACTGCAGCATTATTCACAATAACCAAGAAATGAAAACAACCTAAGTGCTCATCACAGATGAATGAATGAAGAAAATGTGATACACACACACACACACACACACACACACACACACACACACACACTATGGAATAGTGTTCAGCCATTAACAAAAGAAGGAAATTTTGCCATTTGTGACAACATGGAAGAATATTGAAAACATTATGCTAAGCAAAATAAGTCAGACAAAGAAGGACAAATACTGTATTATCTCACTTATATGTTTAATCTGAAAAACAAAATCTCGTAGTAATATAGAGTAGAATGGTGGTTCCTAGGGGCAGGGATAGGGGTGAGGAATATGGGTGAAGGTGGTCAAATAGTACAAGCTTCCAGTTATAAGATGTATAAGTTTTGAGTATCTAATGTATAGCATGGTGACTATGGTTAACGATACTACATTCTATACTTGAAAGTTGCTGAGAGAGAAAATCTTAAAAGTTCTCACCCCATACACACAAAAAATGATAACTAAGTGAGGTAATAAATGTGTTAACTAACCTTATCATGGTAATCATTTTGAAATATATATGCATATCAAATCATCATGTTTTACACATTAAACTTACACAATGTTATATGTCAATTAGATCTCAGTAAATCTGGGGGAAAAATATTAAATGTCAACATATTAAGTCAATCCATCCCTCAGGGAGTGGACTTCATTAACATGATAGAGAATGATGTATAAAGTTAGAATTCCAATTTATAAGTAGAAATAGGGTTGTCCTACCTCCTTAAACACATCAGCAAAAACAGCTCTCTCTCCCTCAAGGAAAGTTGAACCTTAACGAGAAGGGTCCTTGGTGAGAATATGATCACAACAAAAGTGAATTATATAATTTAAGTAATGGCCTGAAGCACAAATCTCCACAAAAAATCTATTAGCCAACATGTTCTTTCTTTTTTCAGAATTGACACAGTCTATGTCTGCTTCTGTGTCAACTTTTCCTGACTTTATGCTGAATAATGTCTCCATTGACTATTATTTTTCCTTTTGATGTATTTAGGTATTCAGTCAAGTCTCACTCTGACCCTGCCAGTAAATCTGTTTTTTTTATTTGACTATTTATCTCTGCTCTGTTCCACTATCTACTGATTTTATAATTTAATTCTCGAAGGACAATCTCATTATCCCTATTTATAAGCTCTTAGGAGTACTTCACAGCTGCCACCAAGTACCACCTTCAATAAAAACAAGAAAAAAAAACATTATCTAGATATAAGCTGAAATGTCTACTGTTCAAAAGACATTGAATTATTAAGCCAGATCTCAAATATAAGAAATAAAAAACAATAAAAGTGGTATCTGGCCAAAATTATATTAAAACAGACGTGAAGATCTCAAGGGATTTTTTTTATGACCTGTTTTGACACATGATTCAACCAGATCTCAGGGAACACAGAAGGCTTTTCATTTAAGGCATTAATGTGGGTAATGAAGTATCAAAAGATATGAAAAATTTATTTCTTACACCTTATTAATTCACATTAAGAGGCTGATTTCCATTTAAAATTCATCAGTATTACTCTTTTTCATTGATATCTGACTGTACATTTATAAAGCATCATCCTTGAAAAGCAATTAATTTTAATAACAATAGAATAAAAACACTGAAAACATATTTGGATTACCAATCAGCTCATGAACAAGATTTTTGATAGAGTCACAAACTGTATAAAAAAGAATATGGACAAGGGTGCAACTCAAATATTTACAAATCTAATGACCCAGATAAGATGTTAGAAAGAAGTTCTAGGAGCATATAATTAAAGAAACAGGTTTTCATTTTGTTATGAATTTTTATAGATTATACTGTCTTAGTGGAGGTTAGGATGATAGCCATTAGAATGTCACATTAATGTATTTTGGGTTATTGCCATGGAAAGTAAATTTGATGTCTATATTATAAATCTCTGGTTTAGAAAAACATGCTCATATTTTTAATAGATGTCTCCAAAAGAGGGCAGGAATATTTTTTCAATAAAATATAAAAAAAAGAGAAAAACCACGATACAGAAGAGAGAATAGGATGTTTTTTGCCTCTGTCTTAGGTCATATAAATTCTGGTAAAATTGTTATCACACTCATTGTTGTAATAGGAGCATAAGTTCAACATAATTGCCACCAGAATGCTTGCCTTTATTTCAAGTCCATTTTACTATTCATTTATGCCCAGACTCATCCTCCAAAAGATTTATGTTTGGCTTTTGTGACATTTTGGATGTGTCAAAAGAAAGCACACAAAATCCAAAATTCTGTACCTTAAGGGAAAGCTACCTTGTAGCATCTCTGTAGCATAGTTTTTAATCTAAGTGAAGACAAAACTTTCACACACTAATATCTACAAACTTTTTTGGGCAGAGAGGGGGGCAGTTGTATTTATCAACTATAAATTCCTAATCCCTAGGTGTTTTATCCTTGAAACCAAGCATGTTTCTGACCCAGTAACTCCACCACCTTCTCATATCAGTTATATTCTGATAATAGAATATAATATATATAGTATATAATAGAATAACTTCATTTTGCTAGTTATCCAGGTTGTCAGCAACATGAATTAAAATCTCTCATAGGGTGATGTCAGCATCATGATGGCATGAGACTCTCCTTTTGTCTCTCCTCTTCAATGTGCAACTGGTAAAACATGAATAACTCAACAAAGGTTCCTCTGCCCAACACACCAGGATGCCAGAGAGATGCACACATCTGTATGTCTGACAGTGACTATGTTAGAACATATAGAAGAAGTGGAACTAAGGGAACAGAGGTAGTGCCCACAGTCTCAGGCCTCCCAGTCATGGTGACTGAACCCACAGCTCCAGAGAACACAGCAGCAGCAGGGGAGATGGTACAAACAACTCTTGCCCCCTAGCCACAGAAGTGCCTACAGCCACAGGGAACAGGGCAGCAGTGGGGACAGGACCCATAACCCCAGTTCCATGGGGTGCCCATGATTCTGCCCCCGCCCCCCACTGCCACACACAGTGGCAGCACCAGGAAACCTGACAACCCTATAGGTGGAGGTAACCAGGTCCCCCCACTCTCCCCTACCCCCTGCTGCAGTGGCAAGGCCTGCCACCCAGGTCACCCCAGACACAACAGAGGTACCTGCCATCCCAGCGTTCCTGGCAACAATGCCAGTAACAGTGGCAACACTGTCAACACCAAGACACCAGAGACCCTGGAAGCATAAGCAGAGATAAAGAGGTCACTGGCAACACCTCTGGCCCTGGCAGTGGAGGGTGGAAAGTGCCAACTGTCAAATACAGCCAGAGTCAGTACAAGTAAGAAAATCAAAAAACTTGAGTTAATAGTGCCACCTACTGAAAACAAAAGAAAGTCCTCTTACTACCAACCTATTGAATTATTAGAATCAAAGTAAAAAAAAAAATCCTTACCTAAACAAGAAAAGTGTTCACTACTTCAAAGGCACCAGCAGAGGAACAACTCATCAAGCACCATGAAAAACCAGGGTAACATTGTATCACCAAAGGAAAATGACAATTCTCCAGAAATCAAACTTAAAGTTACAGAAGATTGCAATCTAACTGATAAAGAAATCAAAATAGCTGTCATGAAGAAGCTTGGCAAGCTACAAGAAAACTCAGAAAGGCAATGATCTCATGAATAAGATTAATGTAGAGAAGAAATACTTTACTGAAGAAATTGAAACTCTAAAAAAGAACCAAACAGAAATTTGGAAGCTGAAGAACTCAATAAATAAGATGAAGAATGCAATAAGAGGTAGAACATGTGGAAGAGAGAATTAGTGAGCTTGAAAATAGAAATCTAGAAATAATTCAGGTATAAGACAAGGGAGAACTAAGATTTTAAAAAGTGAATAAATTTATGACAACTAACTAACTCCATTAGGAAAGGCAACATAAGGATAATGGGATCCCAGAAAGAGAAGAGAGGGAGAAAGAAGCAGAGAGTTTATTTAAAGAAATAATAGCTGAGAAATTCCCAATCTTGGGGAAGGAACTGGATACAGAAATCTATGAGGCTAAGAGAACACCTAATTATCTCAATGCAGAAAGAGCTTCTTCAAGGCACATACTAAAACTGTCATAAGTCAGTAATAAGGAAAGAATTTTAAAGGCAGCCAGGCAAAAAAAAAAAAAAAAAAAAAAGACAGTAACCTACAAGGGACCCCCCATTAGATTATAAGCATATTTCTAAGCAGAAACTCTACAGGCCAGGAGAGAGTGGAATGACATTCAAAATATTGAAAGATAAAAACTTTCAGTCAAGAATACTTTATCCAAAAAAGTTATCCTTCAGATAAGAAGAATAAATAAAGGCTTTCCCAGACAAACAAAAGCTGAAAGCATTCATCACCACTAGTCATGCCTTACAAGAAATGTTGGAGTTCTTCTATCTGAAATGAGAAGGCAAAAGTACACAAAACTTTGAATAAGATGATAGACAGAACCAGAAAACTGCAACTCTGTATCAGAATAAGTTGTTAAACAATTGTAGCACAAAGATTAAAGGGAAAGAAAACAGGAAAAATAACTATAGCTATTTCAATTTGATAATAAACCCACAAAATAAAAGGGGATAATTTGAGGCAACAAAAACATAAAGGAGAAGAAGCAAAGGACAAAACCTATATAGGCGAATGAAAATGAGATTCATCAGCATAAAAAGGATTATTTTATCTAAGACATTTTATACAAACCTCCTGGTAACCACAAACCATAAATCTGGAGCAGAAACACATAAATTTTTTTTAAAAAAGGGAACTGAGAAAACATCATAGGAAACCACCAAACTAAAATAGCAGATAGGAACACAAGGGGATAAATGGAGATCTTGAGCAACCAGAAAACAAAAGATAAAATGACAGTACTAAGCCTTTATTTGTCAATAATCACCCTAAATGTAAATGGATTGAATTTGCCACTCAAAAGACACAAAGTGGATGGAAGGATGAAAAACAAGATCCAACTATATGCTGACTCCAGGAGACTCATCTCGTTTCTAAAGACAATACCCAGGAATAAATTTAACCAAGGAAGTGAAAGACTTGTATGCTGAAAACTATGAGACGTTGTTGAAAGAAATTGAAGACAAAAAGAAATAGAAAGATATTCAGTGCTCATGGATTAGAAGAATTAACATTGTTAAAATGTACATGTTACCTAAAGCAATCTACAGATTCAATGCAATCTCTATCAAAATCCCAATGACATTTTTCACAGAAATAGAAAAACAAAAAACAAAAACAAGCTTTTATGGAACTACAAAAGACCCCAAATAGTCAAAGCAATCCTGAGAAAAAAAGAACAAAGTTGGGGGTATCACATGCCCTGATTTTAAATTATACCACAAAGCTACAGTAATCAAAACACCATGGTATGGGCTTCCTAGGTGGCGCAGTGGTTAAGAATCCGCCTGCCAATGCAGAGGTCATGGGTTCGATCCCCGCTCCAGGAAGATCCCACATGCCGCGGAGCAACTAAGCCCGTGTGCCAAAAAAGAAAAAAAAAAAAAAAAAAAAAAAAAACACCATGGTATTGGCAGAAAAACAGACACATCGATCAATAGAACAGAATTGCAAACCTATAAATAAACCCACACATACAAAGGCAATTAATTTATGACAAAGGAGCAAGGAACATACAATGGAGAAGGGAGAGTCTCTTCAATAAATAATGTTTATAAAACTGGACAGCCACATGCAAAAGAATGAAACTAGACCACTGTTTGCCACCCTACACAAAAATTAACTCAGAATGGATTAAAGACTTTGAATGTAGGATCTGAAACCATAAAACTCCTAAAAGAAAACATAGGCAGTACACTTTTGTCATAGGTCTTAGCAATATTTTTCTGGATATGTCTCCCCAGGAAGGCAAACAAAAGCAAAAATAAACAAGTGGGACCATATCAAACTAAAAAGCTTCTGCACAGCAAAGGAAACCATCAAAGAAGTGAAAGACAACCTACCATAGGGAGAAGATATTTGCAAATCACATACCTAATAAGAGGTTAATATTCAAAATATACAAAGAATTCATACAATTCAACAGCAAAAAAACAAACAACTCAATTAAAGATGGACAGAGGAGATAAAGATACATTTTTCCAAAGAAGACATGCAGATGGCCAACAAGCACATGAAAAGATGCTCAACATCACTAATTATTAGGGAAATGCAAATAAAAACCACAATGAGATACACCTCACACCCACTAGAATGATATAAAAAAGACAAGAAATAACAAGTGTTGGAGAGGATGTGGAGGGAACCCTCACACATGGTTGGTGGGAATGTAAGTTGGTGCAGCCACTATGGAAAACATTATAGAGAGTCATCAAAAAATTAAGAATAGAACTACCATGTGATCCAGCTATTTCACTTCTGGGTACTTATACAAAGAAGGGAAAACACTAATTCAAAAAACTATATGCATCTCCATTTTCATTGCAGCATTATTTGCAAAAGCCAAGGTATGGTAACAACCTAAGTGCTCATCAAAGAATGAAAGGATAAAGAAGATGGGAGACATATACATATAGGAATGTTTGTACAATGAAATATTACTCGGCCATTTAAAAAGATCATATCTTGCCACTTTTGACTACATGGATTGATCTACAGGGTATTATGCTAAGTGAAATGAGTCACATGGAAAAAGACAAATATTGTAAGAGTTCACTCATATATGTAATATATTTTTTAAAATGAAGAAACAAAACAAGAACAAACACATAGACACAGAGAACAGGCTGGTGATTACTAAAGGGGAAAAAGGGTGGAGGAGGGCAAAACTTTACTCAAAGACGATACAGTGACATATGAAAACTAGACTTTTGTTGATGAGCATGTGAAGAGTTACTCTGAGCTTTCTGTCCTACGTGACCAAGAGATTCATCAACCGAGGGTAGGTAGTAGGAGCTGGCTTGGAAGATGGGAACATGAAAGTCAAGAGAAAAAAATGGATTTGGGTTTGGATGTATTGAGTTTGAATTATTAACAGCATATTCAAAAAGAGATGTTTAGTGGCACTTGGACATTAGACGGATCATGACTGATGTGGTGATATCTTGAGCATAGATAAATACCAGAAAATGAGCACAGAGTCAGAAGAAATTACCAACTCTTATAGAATGCTTACACCTTAAGGGGGGATAAAGAGAGAGAGGCTAGGTGAAGAGAGTAGACAGAAATAGGAACCAAGTCAATAGAATGCAGCATTACAAAAATCAAGGGAAGACTTTCTAGACATTTACAACCAACAAGATTTAATGCTGTAGAGAAATTCCATATGAAGATGATGGGGGAAAAAGCAAATTATGAGGAAATTTTCCCATAATGTCCTCATTGAAACAATGGAAAGTACTGTTTCAGTAGATAGTAAGGAAAGAAGTCAAGCTAGAAAGTCAATGAAATGTGAAAAAACAATGTCAACCTCACTTGATCACTCCTTCCTACTGAAATATTCTCAAATAGTACCAGCCTATTGGTCCATTCCAAGGTTTGTTTGTCTTCCCACTTGATATGGACCCAAGGTCCAGTCACTCTAACTACTGACAGTCATCCTTGAGACTCTGACCCACTCACCTGATCCCCACAGCACCTCACCAAATTTTGCTCTGCTTATCTGAAATCCTGAGAAGATTTTTTTCTCTACTCCTGTTGTTAGACTGAAATAAATGGAGAAAACTATTTTACCATGCAAGCAAATCCTTTAAACCTTTATGTTTTTAACAAAACTAGGTCAAAAATATTGCTCAAAATCTGTTTACTTATCCCTAGCTCAATAAAGATCAACACATGGCCAAACTAATTACTAACTTCCTAACTTCAAACATATTTCTAAGTTCCAGTTTTCTCATACTAAGCTGGGCATAGTAATAGTTTTCTCATAGTTTATTGTGAATATTGGACTTTGTATATACAAATTGCTTTGCCTAGTTCATAACACACAATAGGTACTTATAAATTGAAGTTGTAATTAATACCATGAATATTAGGTAAATTCTTTAACAGTGTATGTTCCAGAGATTTTTATTATCCTTATGTGCTCCCCCTTTGTTCTCATATGAAGGTTTATTGACAATGTCCATTCATTCAAGTATTTATTGAGCACAGACACATGGTAGGTATGCAGTATGAACAAGACAGACAAGTGTCCTCATCTTGTGGAGTCTACATTCAGGAGGTGCTGGTGGATGTTAAGTAATTAAAGAAATACTTAGATCAAAATAATTTTAGGTAGTAGTAGATGTTATGATGAGAATAATCAAATTGATAAAGAACAATGGTTGTAGAGCAGAGAAGGGATAATTATGAATACATAACATAAATATTACAGTCATAAATATAAACCTCTTCAATTCAGTTCCTCCACACTTTAAATTTTATTTCAAAGTCCAACTATGCTTTCATACCTTCCTCCTCTATAAAAGTATGATTTGTTTCTATTCTTTAATCAAAGCCAGTCCTTGTTGAGTTCATCTATCTTTGTCACCAAGTTTCCCTTATAATCTCTTCTTATATATTCACTTTCTGCTTCCAATAGTTTCTTTCACTGAGTCTATGATTTTAATGTTACAGAAATTATTGTGTATTTATTTCAGTAAATCTTTAAAACTGAAATTCATTACCTCTTTTATCTAATAATACACCAATTACTTTTAAAATATTTAGCAATCTAAACCAACCCTAAAGCTGACCAATTGTAGACAAGTGTTAGTAATGGAAATATGACACTATCTGCACTAGTGACAAATACAATGAACAAAATAGGAAAATTTTTTGAGAAACAACTTCTGAGACATACTAACTTTAAGGAATCTGAGAAACAGAGAAAAATAGAAGACCTAAACCATCTGTGCTTAAAGGTAAAAATATTTGAGACAGTACATAGCCAAGGGGAGAGTCAGCATGCAAGTGGGCCCACCTCTTTATTCATAGGTGGAGGCACAACGTCCAGCCTCCTACCACACCTCACAGCATTCATAAATGAGCCATGTACAAAGCCAACCTGTGAAAGAAAAAAACATGAAATTTCTTCTAAAAATACAGTCTCACAGAAAATATTACAAAATTTTCAACACTGAAAACTAACTCCATTTTAACTTTGTGTCCCTATTCATAGATACCCTTTAGATATTTTTCATCTCTTCCTCTACTAGCTTATGCCTTCTTGTGCACTGCGTACTTGCACTCAGAAAAGTAAGTACAAAACCTGCCAGCTCAGCCAGGTGGAAAGAGAAGAAAAATGGAGTATAATTGAATAAATCTTCTGAATAGGATAACATTCATCACTGTTTATTAATCTCTTTAATAACCTGTTCCTTGAACAAAAAAAGAAGCAAACTTTTTCAAAGTACTCCAAATAACTGTTTAGCTGTTGGCTCAGAGAGATTTACTCACATATACCTCTCAAGCTTTGTTTCTTTAAGAAATGGTGCTCACTGTGTAATATGGCTTAAAACCAACAATCTTCAAGTGTTAACTGCCTTGCAGCCTTAGGTGAAGGAACACTTAAGCTGAGCGTTAAACATGGTGCACAGACGCCATAGAAACCTGGACATACTCTAGGTGTTAAACTTGAGGGGAAAAAAGAGAGAGAAAGAAAAGAGGAAAAGGAAGACAAGGATATCAGGACAGATGGGGAAGGAAGAGAATAAAAAGACTTCAGAATTCTTCCAGTCCACTCAGATGATGCCAAGGAATCAAACATAGCTCTGCCCCTTCCGAGGAGCTGTGGCTAGTGCAGGCAAGGTCTGACATAAGCATCATGTCTCTCAAATGTCTAACTTTTTAAGTATATTTAAGAAACAGATCTGTAGAACTTGATGATGGGTGATGACTTAGAGGGCTAGGTAGGAGGGAGTCATGGGAGGGAGGGGATATGGGGATATATGTATAAGTACAGCTGATTCACTTTGTTGTACAACAAAAACTGGCACAACAGTATAAAGCAATTATATCCCAATAAAAACTTAAAAAAAAAAAGAAAAGAAATAGATCTCTAACAGTTAATTCTCACATACTCAATTATATCGAGACAGATAATATATGTCATAATATTATCATAGGCAGAACAGTTACTCAGACCACAGACCCACTGCTCTTAGTTTCTTATAGTACCAACCAATTTCTTCCATTTCCTTTTCATCAAAGTATTGGTATAAAAATACAGTGAAGTGGAATAAATGGTTTCTTCTATGTGATGTCTCCCAGTGGAAAGCTTATTGACAAAAACATAGTATCTGGTACAATGTGTTAAAGAACTGATTTATTTTCCTCTTCATTCAATATGAACTACAGAACAACGCATACGTATAACAACAGGCTAACCGTAGAGTCACGTAACAATATTTGACAAAATAATTGCCAATTTCCTTCTAAAATTATTTCTTTGGTATGCAATAAAGTTGTTTGTTACAACAAATTTTCCTCAACTGCTTCTCAGCATATTTGTAGTAAATAATTTGCACTCATGGTTCTAAAGAGATGATGCAGAAATTCTAATGAAAGCATGAAATATTCTGATAGCTCTGAGGTTGTTTTGCAAGCTAAGTCTTCAAACTTTCCCACCAAACTTTAATTCCATTTCTGTCTGTCCAGAGGAAAACATGTTATTCTGATTTTCATTCTGCTTCCTGAAGTTCTCAGTTGGCTTTCCTCATGTCCTGCACCAGTTCAGTGTTCTCTGCTATGTTTCTCTCCCTAGCCACTCCAATCTTGGGGTCATCCCTTCACCACTCTGTCAACAATCACAGAACTCATTAAAGAGAGGATGCCAAAAGCTATTTTAGACAAAGGGAATGGTCATGGCATTAAGAGTTGCAAACATCTACAGATTCCGGGTTATAGGATTTAAATTTTGGTACCATTTTTCAAGTTAAAAATAAGAAAATGAGGAAGGAAAGAAGAAAAGGAAGTAAATAAGGCACACAGGCAGGAAGGAAGAAAGGATTCCTTTCAAGAATTGGACTTCCTTTCCCTGGGTTCCATGTTATCATTTATCTTCATGTTTTCGCTCATTTTGCTAAAGCTTATTCTGTAGTAACTAATGTATATGTATATTAAATCATCACACTATATGTCTTTAAAAAATCACATTGTAGATCCTAAACATGTATAACTTTTATTGGTCAATCATACCTCTATAAAGCTGGAGAAAAAAGAGCGCAAGAATCAATAATGATTGTTTTCATTCTTGTAATATACTTATTCTATACAGATATTTGAATAATAGTTTGGGTATATAATTGTAAGCTAAAAACTATGTTCCTTTTGAAATTTAAGCTCTCCATAATATTCTTATCCCAATGTTGCTTTTGACAAGTCTAATGTTATTTTCATTCTAGAGTCTTTGGAGGTAAATGTGCTTCTTTTTTTTTCTTTTTTGTTTTAATTCTCTCTTTGCAAAGTTTTGGGAGCCTCCGCTTTTTCTAGATGTTCTGAAAGTTCATAAAAATGTGCTTTGATGTGAATCTTTTCTTGCTGGGCTCCTGCTGGGTTCTTTTAACTTAGAGACTCTTGTATGTCAGTTCTGGAAATATTTTTTGTGTTCTATTTCTTGAGCAATTTCCTAATGTCTGCTTTCTCTTTGCTCTATCTATGCAATATCTATGACCTGAGTGCTGGAATGCCTAGATTGATCATTTAATTTTCTTACCTCTTTTCTTCTTTTTTTCCATTTCTGTATTTTTTTATTCTGTTTTCCCGGGGATTCTCTCAATACCTATTTGCCTTTTCTAAATGATTTTACTTTAATTTCCAAGAACATTTACTGAGTCTGCTTATTTATATAAGCATTATTCTTTTGCTTCCATTTTTTGTTTGTGGTAAATGCACTATTTTTTGTTATTCTGAGAATTTCAATTATATCAGTTGAATTTAAGTGTTTCCTATTTCTTCCTGCATTGTCTTTGTTTCTTTTCTTTTTTTTTCTTGTTCTCTTTTAAAAAATTTGTCACACCCATATGTTGCAGTGACTTGTGTACAGAAGTTCAGCGCTTCACAGGTTCAGTTTCCCATGAACATTAATGGTGAGTATCCTACCTGGGGGAGAGACACCTAGTATCCAGGGAAGGAAGGAGACCTGAAGGTCTAACTGCACCTGGTACAAATTTTCCTTCACTCCAAGAAAGCATTACTAGCTTAATGAGTCAAGGAAAACTTGAGAGTAACTTTTGCAAACTGCACTAGTCTTCAGTGAGGCCTCCTATAATGAGCAAATTCACATACAGGAAATAAAAATCACAGCACTCACAAAGAGTTTTCTTGACATCTGCCTTGATTCTTTTGTGGTGTTTGTGCATATGTGTTACTCTCCCCTTGGTCACTATACTCCAGTCACATTCACCTTCTTTCAATTGTTCTAACACTTCAAGTTCTTTCCCATGCTTATTTTAGAATTAAGACAGTGTTTCTGTATATAGACTGTATACAAGCAGATGCAAACTAAAGGAAGGAGCAACCATTAAAAACTTTTGACAAAATAGACAGAACCCCATGGCTTAAGGGACCATAAAACTCTATAACATATCTATTCGTATAATGGAAAGTAAATCAATTCTTTGTTGACCATAGGAAATCGTATATGTAATATAGTGTGCTTATAAATTGATGTTCTATAAAGGCATGTTGATGGATTGGATGTTTTTAGAAGGATTCACCCATAGAATTCCTTTAAATGACTATTCCAGGCACTATAAATGATTGGCTAAAACAATGCTCACAAACTCAATCATTACATAAAACTAAGGATGTAAACTAAATCCAGATTTTTGTAAACCTGAGTATTGCACACTAATATTTCTGTGACAATAGTAAAGAGTTTCTATGATTAAAATAGTTTATGTTCTTGAGATCTGGGGGTGATTATCCTACCCAAGCCCCCTTTTCTGAGAGCTTCCACCACCTGGCCCTAGAGTCATGTTAGGTCCTCATTCCATGGCTATAACCCACTGGGCAGTTTACATAGGGACTAGAAATGAAAAGACTGGGCTAAGCTAATGAGAGTTTCTCTCCAGGAATTTGGAATTGGATCAAAGAGCAGAAAGGTCAGTCAATGGTGGCTACTTCTTTGTTACATGATGTAGACTCCTAGATCAAAGGAGCCCACTCTGAGGAAGCAGTGATAGAGATATGCAAATAGAGAAAACAATTCTTTAGGAAGAAAAAGACAATGAGAGATGACTTGAAATGATCCCATGTATTACCAGAGAGAGGTACGTGCTAAGAAAGTCTGCCCTGGGTCCTGGTGAATTTCAATTCTAGTTCCTGTCGTGATGTCCACTACTTTTCTATACTTGAATCCATGGGAAAATCCTGTACACTTCTAACTAAGCCCCTTTTCCATAAAAACAAAATAAATCTCTGTATACAGAGACACAATTATAATTTTATTGATGCCAAGACATACCTGACAACTGCCATATAAATGTTACAATTAGCGTTGAATGGAATATTAGTCACAATGCAAATTAGGTGTCCTTTTTCACTTAATAAGAGATAAATTCTGAAGTGAACATTTAATTGGTAACTTATATGTTCTATGCCTTCAGACTCATGGTCAAAATCTATAGGATAAATTAAGTAACTATGTTTTGGGAGTAAATGGAAATAATAACTTGGGCTTTTAAAAATGCTCAGCAAATTCAGTGGAGTTTAGTAACGTGCAAGAACCATATATGTTTGCTTTTTGTGTATTTCTTCAACTTCTCCTTCATTCCAGAATTTATTTTGATGTAAATGAGAGCTTTACCTCTCAAAAGACTAAAAGAAAATCAAAGACTATGACTTTCTCTTGGAGAACATCTGGTCCTGGTGAAAGTCCCTTTGAGTTTTGCCCTTGGAGAGAGGAAGCTTTCTAAAGATGAATTTCTGAGTGTGGACAATTCTGTTATGGTGTGAGTGTGTCTGTGGGCATGCATTCAAGCTGCGATGTATAAATCCTGCAATTAATAGCCTGCATGAAAATTCAATTACCAAGTTAAAACATAGCTTGAAGAAATAATTATCAATCCAGTGTGCATTTATGCTTAGAAATGTTTAGTCTATTGTAAATGAGCCACCAGGGTGTTAGATTACAACATGCCCAGAATTAGAGAATGATTTATATGAACTCCTATGCTTCAAGGAATAAATATATTAGCACGAAGGAGCATGAAATAGAATTACAGGACTATCTAATAACTGGGTGTATGTAACATACTTTCACAGAACCACGTAAAAACAACAATAATAATTAATATATGTATATTACTCTATTGTGTTAAAAGCCTCTTTAATATACTTTAATGTTACCTTATTGGAACTTTCCAACAACCCCATGAAGTACATATTTACCATTATTTCCTAGAGAAGACCCTGAAGTTCAGAGGTGCTAAGTCACTTACTAAGTAACACGGCTTGGAAATGGAAGAGCCTGAATTCAGTCCCCAAATTCTTATTTCAAAATCTGTTTTTCTTTTACTACGTGATAATGCCATCTAAAGTTAAAAAAAAAGAAAAAGAAAAAGATCAGCTAGCAAGGACACAGATCATGTTAACACTGCATTTTTTTTCCAGAATGAAGTCACAATCTGTAAAGTGGCTCAATAACTAAGCAATCAACATACCATAAAGTATAAACTGTGTACTACCCTCTATGCTGCCCAGATGAGGGCCTGTTCTCCATGTCTAAAGGCTTTGCTGCCCTTCAGGAATTCTCCCAGAGTCAGTAGCAGGGTGAGACATGAGGTCATCTCTGGCAATTGGTCACTGTCAACCAGGATTAGCAAACAGGAAAGCTACAACAAGTTATATCCACAGTCCAGTCAAACCAGAGGAGCCCTTCTGTCATTGTGCAGCGAATCCTAGGGGCCACTATAAGGGCCACAGCAGGAATAATATGAAAGCTGAAAGAACACTTTGAAAATAAACATGCAAACCAGTGAATTTCCCTTATCATACTCGCTATGCCTTTTCACTGTTTAAAAGAAACAAAAGCAAAAAGACACATGCTCTGTCTTGTCCTCAACCCCTGACCATAGGCAAGTGCCTTCCTTTCATATCCTTTTTCTGTAAAAATAGGGATAGTAATTCCTACCTCATAAAATTGTTGAGAATAGTTTAAAATAGAATGCATGTAAAGTGCAGAGAACCACGGCTAGCAAAAAAAGACTCAATAATTTATTGTTCTTTTTATCATTTTTATTGAGAACCAAAACTACACAGCCCAATATCTACAGTAACTTGATTTAACTCTTCCAAAAACTCTTGCCCAAGAAGATGAAAGTGCAAATAACTATTTTTAATTTCAGGAACTTCCTCCAAATCCATATATCAGAACCTTCAACAAGCCCGAATTACCTCCCTGCTCTGGATAGCAGACCATTCAACAGGGCTTGTCATACAGACCTACTTATGCTTCCACACTCCCTCAGAAATCCTTGCTTCACTGTGGTTGCTGATTTTAAACTATTACATCACGAACTTTGTCAAATCCCAATCAGTTCACTGCACAGAAAGACATTAAACCAACTCCAGGAAGCTTATAAATATCCTGGCCCTCACTTGCCCCCTCAGAAATATCCATAAGATTTCAACAAGACACTGATTTTCCTTACTGGGTTAAGAAGAAATGTAGTTTGGGACTATGTTGGTGCTCTTTTTGCTGTCAGCAGTTAACATTATTATTATTATCATGCATAGCTTTCATCTCTATAATCACGTGTTTTCCAAACGTTGCCCAAGAAGCTCTGAGACACTGTAGTGAACTCACAGCATGCAGAGGGACATGTGAATTTTTGAGGAAAACACTGCAATCCGTGACATCATCCATCAGACACCGTACAGACCATTTTAACATCAGATTGTTATGTTCCTTTGAGACATCATATCTTTGTGAAGCTGGGTTTTTAGTGTTTTCTGTGATAAAAATCAAGTACTATATGATACTTAGTGTGAAAAGAAAAATGGGACTGATGATGATATCAAAATCTGAGAAGTGCTATAGCTCCCAACAGGCACACACATCCCATTAGTTAGTATTTATGGCTATTTTGGAGTGAAATAAAATTTTTTTTCTTTAAATGTATGTGCATTATTTATTCAAATGGCTATTAAGTTGTTAGGACTTACATATTTTTTAAGTTGTTTATACCTAATTACTTAATAAATGGAATTGTGTGTTTTTCCTTTCAGTCTGGGAGTATCATTTAAAAAAGCTCACCAAGACACTAAGGGCACTGGGAGTGAAAAAAGTGTGGGAACATCTACTCTAACCTAGTCTCTGCGCTACTGTGACTGGACAGAATTTAAAGAAAGTCTCCCTAACTCCAGGGTAAATTGCCTTTGTGGCTCTCTCCAACCTTCAAAACTACCAGTCTTTCTATGGGTTTGCCCTGTCCTTGAATGTCCTCATATGAATTCCTAGATGCCCAGAACTCTCCATGCACCCTGAGGAAAGCTGCCATTTTTATTATTAGGAAGGTTAAACTTGTACATTGTAAAGATGGAATTGCCTCTCTCTGTAAATTTAATTCATTCATTCAACAAATATTTATTGAATAGGAGATAGGAGCAGACAGGAGGCATTGTTCTAGACTGGAGATACATTGGTTAGAAAATTTATTTTATTAATGGTTCTAAAACCCTGGCAGCTCATTTGTAATTGGATGAAGGTTTTCAGGCATAAATGCACATTAGAATGACCATAAATTCTGAATTATGTATCTAATCAAGTCAATAGAATTTTCAACTGAGAAATATATACATAACATGTATTCTGTTCGCATTAAATTTAGACCAGGACTAGGGTTACTTATGAAACTTTCAAAGGTGATTTTTTTTTCTGAGTTACTTTTATTTTTTTTTAATTTTTTTAATTTATTTATTATTTTTTGGGGGGTACACCAAGTTCAATCATCTATTTTTATACACATATCCCTGTATTCCCTCCCTCCCTCAACTCCCCCCACCACCCTACCTCGAGTCCCCCCCACCCTCCCCATCCCAGTCCTCTAAGGCATCTTCCATCCTCGAGTTGGACTCTCTTTGTTATATAACAACTTCCCACTGGCTATCTATTTTACAGTTGGTACTATATATATGTCTGAGCTACTCTCTCGCGTCATCTCAGTTTCCCCTACACCCCCCGCCCCCCCCCAAACCTCGAGTTCTCCAGTCCATTCTCTGCATCTGCATCCTCGTTCTTGTCACTGAGTTCATCAGAACCATTTTTAGATTCTGTATATGTGAGTTAGCATACAATATTTGTCTTTCTCTTTCTGACTTACTTCACTCTGTATGACAGACTCTAGGTCTATCCACCTCATGACATATAGCTCCATCTCATCCATTTTTATAGCTGAGTAGTGTTCCATTGTATATATATGCCACATCTTCTTTATCCATTCATTTGTTGATGGGCATTTCAGTTGCTTCCATGTCCTGGCTATTGTAAATAGTGCTGCAGTAAACACTATGGTACATGTTTCTTTTGGCATTATGGTTTTCTTTGGGTATATGCCCAGGAGTGGGATTACTGGATCATATGGTAGTTCTATTTGTAGTTTTTTAAGGAACCTCCAAATTGTTTTCCATAGTGGCTGTACCAACTTACAGTCCCACCAACAGTGCAGGAGAGTTCCCTTTTCTCCACACCCTCTCCAACATTTGTGGTTTCCAGATTTTGTGATGATGGCCATTCTGACTGGTGTGAGGTGATACCTCACTGTGGCTTTGACTTGCATTTCTCTGATGATTAGTGATGTTGAGCATCTTTTCATGTGTTTGTTGGCCATCTGTATGTCTTCTTTGGAGAAATGTCTATTTAGGTCTTCCGCCCATTTGTGGATTGGGTTATTTGCTTTTTTGGTATTAAGCTGCGTGAGCTGCTTGTATATTTTGGAGGTTAATCCTTTGTCCGTTGTTTCATAGGCAATTATTTTTTCCCATTCTGAGGGTTGCCTTCTAGTCTTGTTTATGGTTTCTTTTGCTGTGCAAAAGCTTTTAAGTTTCATGAGGTCCCATTTGTTTATTCTTGATTTTATTTCCATGATTCTAGGAGGTGGGTCAAAAAGGATCTTGCTTTGATGGATGTCATAGAGTGTTCTGCCTATGTTTTCCTCTAGGAGTTTTATAGTGTCTGGCCTTACATGTAGGTCTTGAATCCATTTGGAGTTGATTTTTGTGTATGGTGTTAGGAAGTGTTCTAATTTCATTCTTTTACATGTTGCTGTCCAGTTTTCCCAGCACCACTTATTGAAGAGGCTGTCTTTTGTCCATTGTGTATTCATGCCTCCTTTGTCAAAGATAAGGTGCCCATACGTGTTTGGGCTTACTTCTGAGTTCTCTATTCTATTCCATTAATCTTCCTTTCTATTTTTGTGCCAGTACCATACTGTCTGGATCACTATGGCCTTGTAGTAGAGTTTGAAGTCAGGAAGCCTGATTCCACCAACTCCATTTTTCCTTCTCAAGATTGCTTTGGCTATTCGGGGTCTTTTGTGTTTCCATACAAATCGTAAGATTTCTTGCTCTAGTTCTGTGAAAAATGCCATTGGTAATTTGATTGGGATTGCATTGAATCTGTAAATTGCTTTGGGTAGTACACTCATTTTCACGATGTTGATTCTTCCAATCCAGGAACATGGTATGTCCCTCCATCTGTTTGTGTCGTCTTTGATTTCCTTCATCAATGTCTTAAAGTTTTCTGCATACAGATCTTTTGCCTCCTTAGGCAGATTTATTCCTAGGTATTTTATTTTTTTGTTGCAATGGTGAATGGGAGAGTTTCCTTAATTTCTCTTTCTGCTCTTCTGTTGTTAGTGTTTAGGAATGCAAGAGATTTCTGTGCATTAATTTTGTATCCTGCTACTTTACTAAACTCATCAATTAGTGCTAGCAGTTTTCTGGTAGAGTCTTTAGGGTTTTCTATATATCATATCATGTCATCTGCAAAGAGTGACAATTTTACTTCTTCCTTTCCAATTTGGATTCCTTTTATTTCTTTTTCTTCTCTGATTGCTGTGGCTAAAACTTCCAAAACTATGTTGAATAATAATGGTGAGAGTGGACATCTTTGTCTTGTTCCTGTTCTTAGAGGGAATTCTTTCAGTTTTTCCCCATTCAGAATGATGTTGGCTTTTGGTTTCTCATATATGGCTTTATTATGTTGAGGTAATTTCCTTCTATGCCCATTTTCTGGAGAGCTTTTATCATAAATGGATGTTGAACTTTGTCAAAAGCTTTTTCTGCATCTATTGAGATGACCATATGGTTTTTATCCTTCAATTTGTTGATATGATGTATCACGTTGATTGATTTGCATATATTGAAGAATCCTTGCATCCAGGGATAAACCCCACTTGATCATGGTGTATGATTTTTTTAATGTGCTGTTGGATTCTGTTAGCTAGTATTTTGTTGAGGATTTTTGCATCTATATTCATCAGTGATATTGGTCTGTAGTTTTCTTTTTTTGTGACATCTTTGCCTGGTTTTGGTATCAGGGTGATGGTGGCCTCGTAGAATGAGTTTGGGAGTGTTCCGCCTTCTGCAATATTTTGGAAGAGTTTGAGAAGGATAGGTGTTAACTCTTCTCGAAATGTTTGATAGAATTCGCCCGTGAACCCATCTGGTCCTGGGCTTTTGTGTGTTGGGAGATTTTTAATCACTGCCTCAATTTCCGTACTTGTGATTGTTCTGTTCATAGTTTCTATTTCTTCCTGGTTCAGTCTTGGAAGATTGTATTTTTCTAAGAATGTATCCATTTCTTCCAGGTTATCCAATTGATTGGCATATAGTTGCTTGTAATAGTCTCTCATGATGTTTTGTATTTCTGAGGTGTCCGTTGTTACTTCTCCTTTTTCATTTCTAATTCTGTTGATTTGCATCTTCTCCCTTTTTTTCTTGATGAGTCTGGCTTATGATTTATCAATTTTGTTAATCTTCTCAAAGAACCAGCTTTTAGTGTTATTAATTTTTGCTGTGGCTTCCTTCCTTTCTTTTTCATTTATTTCTGTTCTGATCTTTATGATTTCTTTCCTTCTGCTCACTTTGGGGTTTCTTTGTTCTTCTTTTTCTAATTGTTTTAGGTGTAAGGTTAGGTTGTTTATTTGATAATTTTCTTGTTTCTTAAGGTAGGACTGTATTGCTATAAACTTTCCTCTTAGAACTGCTTTTGCTGTGTCCCATAGGTTTTGGGTTGCTGTGTTTTCATTGTCATTTGTTTCTAGATAGTTTTTGATTTCCTCTTTGATTTCTTTAGTGATTTCTTGGTTGTTTAATAGTGAATTGTTTAGCCTCCATGTGTTTGTATTTTTTGCAATTTTTCTCCTGTAATTGATATCTAGTCTCATGGTGTTGTGGTCTGAGAAGATGCTTGATATGATTTCAATTTTCTTGAATTTGCTGAGGTTTGATTTGTGACCCAAGATGTGATCTATCCTGGAAAATGTCCCGTGTGCACTTGAGAAGAAGGTGTATTCTGTCATTTTTGGATGGAATGTTCTATAAATATCAATGAAGTCGAGATGGTCTAATGTGTCATTTAAAGCTTGTGTGTCTTTATTTATTTTCTGCTTGGATTATCTGTCCATTGATGTAAGTGGGGTGTTCAAGTCTCCCACTATTATTGTGTTACTGTTGATGTCCCCTTTTATAGCTGTTAGCATTTGCCTTATGTATTGAGGTGCTCCTATGTTGGGGGCATAGATATTTACCATTGTGATATGTTCTTCTTGAATGGATCCCTTGAGCATTATGTAGTGTCCTTCCTTGTCTCTTGTAATAGTCTTTACTTTCAAGTCTAATTTGTCTGATATGAGTATTGCTACTCCAGCTTTCTTTTGACTTCCATTTGCATGGAATATCTTTTTCCATCCCTTTACTTTCAGTCTATATATATCCCTTGGTCTGAAGTGGGTTTCTTGTAGACAGCATATAGAAGGGTCTTGTTTTTGTATCCATTCAGCCAGTCTATGTCTTTTGGTTGGAGCATTTAATCCACTTACATTTAAGGTGATTATTGACATGTGTGATCCAATTACCATTTTCTTAATTGTTTTGGGTTTGTATTTGTAGGTGTTTTCCTTTTCTTGTGTTTCCTACTTAGAGAAGTTCCTTTAGCACTTGTTGTAAGGCTGGTTTGGTGGTGCTGAATTCTCTTAACTTTTGCTTGTCTGTAAAACTTTTGATTTCTCCCTCAAATCTGAATGAGATTCTTGCTGGGTAGAGTATTCTTGGCTGTAGGTTTCTCTCTTTCAGGACTTTCAGTATATACTGCCATTCCCTTCTGGCCTGCATCAAACGTGTTTTTGAGAGAAACATACACGTGAATGATCAACCCTATTTTCACTTTTGTTCTTCACTTCATACACATTCCAAGAGTTTTCATCAAAATAATGCATTTCTTCCACAGAATCTAAAATCAGCTCTGGGTCATCCAGCTCTTCCACCAGGATGAAGTGATGGACCAAGTGATGGTCTGTTCTCTGAGTGAACCTAATACTCTCTTGCTGTAGCTCAAATTTTATTTTTCTAAGCTCCTCCTGGATACAAGTTCAAATCTTTCATAATAGGCTGTTCTGAATTATGTTCTGAATATACTCTCAATTTTGTTTTTCTCACACAAAAAAATCAGGAAATATATATTTTTCAGTTTACAGAGAACTACATTTTATCAATTAATAATAGTCTAGTAAAGATGCAAAAAAGTTAAATTTCTGCACAGAGGCTTCTAATTGCTCTGTCTATATATTCTACTTTTCTTGTAACAAACTCAGACAAATGGAGGGGTGCCTCCAAACTGTTGCTTCATTTACGAAACAAAGAAATGAGAAACCCAGAGCTTTTGTATGAGGAGCTCCCGTTTTGGGCTTAACAATGAGTATATATACTTTTCAAACCTGGATAATCAAAGCAGTACCTTGTTGGATCCACAGGACAAATTCAAATGCACTAAAGTACTATTGTCATTATAATTTAAAATGAAGAACAGAATAAAGAAAATGTCATTCTCTGTGAAAGTCTGAACATACCCTGCTCCCTTTTCACTCCTCTTAGAATATTACCATCAGGTAAGATTAAGAAGGGCCCACAAAACCTTTGGCTCTTAAAGCCATGCCAAACCAAGAACAAGGTTAGTAATTTCTAGGGTCCACCTTTCCTCCTCACACCAAATTGGTACAATAAGAGAACGACACAGTGACAGGAAAGGGAGTCACCAAACCAGCAACCCCTTGTGCCAATAAATGATTCTGTTTCCTCGGAGGAAGCGAGGTATGGAGAGCTTCAGCAAATGGAGCAATTTTGTCCCAAGGTCCTGTGTTTCCTAAGTGAAAACAGTAAAAACAGTATGAAATTCTGCCTGAATGAAGTCCCAAAACCAGTAGGGACAAATTTGCAAGACCAGGTATTGAATTTGCGTTTCTGTCTCCTTGCCTAGCAACAGAGTCTTCAAACAGCATGCGCACACGCACACATGCGCACGCACGCACTGCAAGAGGCTCAGATGAGAGAAACTGCTCTTCCCCATTGTTTCCAATATGTTTAAGTCCTCCAGGCTTACTTTAAAAATCATTAATGTCAAAGAAAATTCATAATAATGTGCACACAGGGTTAGCTTTGAGCAGCTATAAAGTCAGCTGTTTTAATTCCCGGCACCTTAAGTCTCCCTGTGACTTCTAGGGATTTAGGGGTTAAACTTTATCTCCAAAAATCCTGTAAAAGGCTGTGACCCCTACTGAAGAGATGATGGACATAAATGAAACAGGTCAGAGAGTTACTGAGATTATCTTTCTGCTAACAACTTATAAAAATGCAGGGTTAAAAAAAATCTTTCTGTTTTTAATCCTTAGGGACTGTATAATGGAGAAACTACTTTGTGATAAATTTTCATATCTTCAACATTTCTTTCTGTATCTTAGCTTCGTAAAAACTTATACATAATTGAAGTTTTCTTAAAAAAAATCCTGGACCTCCCAGGGGCTAGGTTCACTTCAACCTTACTCTGGGCTGCCTTTTGGCAAATTCTACATGCCCAAGAGGGATGTTGGTTAGATTGTATATGAACTGGAGTATGTAGCTGAGGTTCTCATTGTTAGGTAAGAGTTCTGATTAATTCCACCTGTCTATATACCTGCCACAGCACCAGAAGCTGATTATGCTAGATTAACAAAACAATTCAATTTGAAAAATAGAAGCTTAGGCTCTACTGTGTGCCTAAGACTTCACATGTAAAAAAACTTAGAATGGCTTTTGGCAAATGGTATGAATCCTCAATACACTTCATTATTTCACACACATTTATGCCTTGATTCAGATCATACTGATGTTTGAGATTCAGTTTTACTATCTCTCAGCCTCAGCACTGTGTTCCTGTGGAAGACAATTTAGCATCAACTTTAGATGCTGTTAAGTAAGGGGAGTCATCAAGAAAATGTGGATTTCAATGCTGTGATGCTCTCCAGGCTCTCACAGCAGGGAGTCTCACAGCCCAGAACCTTATATGTATTTCCATGCTTGTGTCCTGCTGGAGAAAAGCCCAGATGTTTGTGTGAAGGACTCTGTTGGGTGCATTGTCTATTTAGTGAGGAAAAACTTTACATGCAGTTGTTCTCCTGACCTTGGAGAGACAGAAGCATCATTTCCTTGAAATGCAAAGCATTGTCCTGTCTCAGAATGAATGAGTTGATGACTTGATCCCCCTCTGAGCAGTGGGAACAGTAGTGGGGATTCAGAGCTCTCGGTGGCGTGGTCCACACATCCGGCACTTCCTTTCTACCACTATCCCAGTGAAGGAAGGCTTTAAACTTCTAGGTATATATCCAAAATAATTGAGAATGGGGACGTCAACAGATGCTTGTATGCCAGTGCTTATAGCATCATTATTCAAAGCAGTCAAAAGGCAGAAACAACACAAATGTCCATCCGTGGATGAATGCATAAACAAATTGAGGTACAGGCATACAGTGGAATATTATTCAGACACAAGAAGGAATAAAGTTCCAACACAGGCTACAATATGGATGAATCTTAAAAGTATTATGCTAAGTGAAATAAGCAGACATGAAGGGACAAATGTTGTATGGTTCCAGTTATATGAGGTATTTAGAATAGGTGAATGTATAGAGACAGAAAGTAGAACAGAGGTTGCTGGGCATCACATCGTGGTGTTGTTGCTGGATGGGTACAGAGTTCAGTTTGGGATGACAAAAAAGTTCTGGAAATGGATGGGGTGATAGTTACACAACATTATGAATGTATTCAATGCAACTGTATTGTACAGTTAAAAAGGATTAAGATGGTAAACTTCATGTTATGTGTATTTACCACAGTAAAAATTAATTTAAAAAAATAGTGCTTCAGTTTTAGTGACAACATCATTCACAGGTGTTCTGTTGATCCAAAGTGAAGCTGAGGCAGCTGAGTGATGTGAAAGATTGGCTGCTAGTCGTCAATGCTGGAAGTGCTTTATGTTTTTTGTCTGGTGTTCACTTTGCCACATAGATCATACTCTGCACTCTCCCTTGTCCACGGGCTGAGTTTAGGCCTTAATCAGTCATTTCTCACCTGTTATATATCACAAAACCTCCAATAGGTTCCCCTAATCATTCATTACTCATTTTATTCTGTATAAAAAAAAAAAAACAGAAGTCAGATCTTAACTCTAATCTCTGCTTTAGTTACTGTGAGTGGCCCCTATAACCTAAATAATAACGATCAAATACCTTAGGACAAGGTATCATTCTCCCCACACATTTAACCTATCACCTGGCCACTTGCTCCAGCCTCTTCCTTGTCACTGCTATGCTTCTGCCAGGCTGGACTCGTTGCCCAGGCCATTTCCTCCACGTGAAAGATCTGCACCACCACCCTGGCTAAGGCAACCTGAGATAGCCATCTCTATATGAGGAATACCCCTGCAACTTGTCCCTGAGAGGTTTGCCCCTCTTGCCATGAAGAGGTTAGAAGAGCTCCAGCACGATGTGGGACAGGACCCACCATTTTCATATTTCTTTTCCAGTCCAGCAGCTCAGTTGCTTGATATCACCTTCCTTCAGGTATAATATCTTCAGTAGGCTTCAGTCACGTGTTCCTCTGCCTCAGGAGTAAGTCTGCCATCTCCTTAGCTGACTTGTATATTTTTGTTCCAATTCATTGGATGTTGATTTCCAGTTCCACTTTCTGAGAGCCACTCCACACAGGCTTGCAAGTCAGCTCACTGTCACTTACTCATCCCAGCCTGTGCAACATCCCAGCCCATGCAATCTTTAATCAATTTTCCCACACAAATTTTTCTAGGCTATTCACTCCACGGTACGCTGCCAAGTGATTTATTTACCAATACCCAGGACCTCTGGGAAATACAGAAGCTCTTGCCTCAGTGTGACAGTAAGAAATTTATTATCAGAAAAAAATATATATCTAAAGAGAGAGGGAGCTTATTGATTATTACAGACACCTATAGACATTGAGAATTACTAAATTCTTTAAAACCTAAACTTCATTGCAACCAAAAACAATGTGTATACTCATTCAATGAACATTTTATTAAGTACCTAGTAGACACTGTTCTAAATTTGAGGGCAATAAAAAGAAATATGACATGGTTCCTGCCCTCAAGTAATGCATGGTAGTAGAAGTAGATATAAAGAAAGACATGCAATTTAATGTTTTAAGTGCAACAATAGAGTTATTAACAAAATAGTGGGAGAGGTAAAGATTGGTAAACAAAACCTAGTCTGGAAATCCATGACAGTTTTCCCAGACACCTTCATTCATAAACTGAATCTTCAAGAATGAATAGTAGTATAATTCAAAGAATCCTATTGAGGCATAGGATTAATCATTGTGAACTCTAAGAATTTGGGTATAAGCAGTTTACCTATCCCTAGTCTCTTCCCAGGGGTCTTATAGGAGAATAGGCATAGATGGAGGACTCCATGTTTCCTCCATTTTTAACTAATTGATCTTTTGGGGGTTGAAGACATTCATTTAATCTCAGCTCCTATGACCAACAAGGAGGGTGGAAAAGCAAGAGTGTACATTTCCAGTATATAAAATTTAAGTAATTAGCACTCACAGGTCTGGCATGGGGCCACATAAAATTTTGCCATGTTTTATTTGGAATAGAAAGGGACAAACAGTATCTTGGAAAAGATAGAAACAAAATCCTCTCCTTCTACCCATTTTACTAAATGAATTTTCATGATAGTGTGAGGAAGGGTAGCCTTTGGGATAAAACTGAGGAAGCATTCTGCTGAAACTTTTGTGAATATTTCTCTGTCTACACCAGGCTTAAATCCAGACTTTGCTGACATGTAGGTCATGTCATGTAGAATAGCACGTGGCTACTATAATCTCACAGCATCTGACTAAAAATGCCCTCTGACTTCTTTTATATTCTTTTATGTTGCTCCAGAGCCCCTAGGGTCACAACCACAAAATATTTGGAGATAGGTCCTAGTAGCAATAACAAAGAGGAATCAGCTAGTCGAGGAAGTGAAGGGATGACAGCATTTCAGACAAAGACAGAGGTGTGGAACCGTGTGGTCAGCAACATGCCTCACAGCAGTGCCAGCTAAAAAGATGATGGGACCGGAAGTAGGTGGAGGCCAATGGAGGGCCTTTGAGTCTACAGTAAGAAAACTGATGCTGTAGACAATTAAATCATACTGAAGGCTTTAAGAAGGGTAATGAACATCAACGTGTGTTTAAAGAGTTTCTTCTGCTAGCTGTTTAGAAAATGGAGTTGAAGGGAAGTAAAGATTAAAGGCCCAAAGACCTCCTAGGAAGCCTGCAAGAGTTTAAGCAAATGAGAACACAGGTAATAGAGACAGACGTGGGGGGCATAATTTTAAAATACTTAGGGATTGATTGGTTGTGGTTGATGAGGGAGAAAGATGTCTCAAGAATTGCTCCTCAGATTTTGGTTAGGAGAACTAAGTGGATTGTGTTATCATCAATTCATCAATTGAAATAAAAACTAGAAAAGGAAATACTTTACAGGGGGAAATGAAGAGTTCTATTATATATAGGCTGTGCTGAGTTTGAAGGGCGCATAAGACACACAGCTGAAGGTGTTGGGTGAAGAATCTAGACAGAAGAAAGATTTGTCAGGAGCAAGCGTATGGGTTGTATTTAAAACCATGAGGCCCAAAGAAATCAGCCTAGGAGAGTACATAGATGGAGGAGAAATACTGGCTGAGAGCAGAAAACAGAGCCTTGGAGACAAGACACAAAAAGGACTGAGAGTCCAGAGTAGAGAAGGAGCACTCTATAGTATCACAGAATTCAAGTTTCGAAAGTGATACTTTGAAGAGAACAGCAGAGATGGCAGAATCCAGTTCACCAGAGAAGCCCAATAGTGTGAGTACAGAAAACACCCATTTGGCAATTGCTGACTTTTTGAAGAGCAACTTCTGACTTTTTAAAGAACAATTTCTGTAAATGGTGGAGGCAGAAACCAATGTGCATTGGGAATAGAGTACCTGCAGAGTGAAAGAATGAAGATGACTTTTCTCCTGCTGGTGAGTGGGGACATGGGGCTTTGTTGCTTCTGAGTTCAGCACCCAATACTCTAGGGTCTCCAATGCAGAAGCTAAGTGTAAAGACACTTGGTTGTGGTGGTGGTGGTGGTGGTGGTTGTGGTTGTTTCCAGTTTTACTTTCCATACCTCCAGTTACCTGGACTATAAGTTCTGTACGCCCCACCTTATGGAAGGAAGCATACACGGTATTCTACCTGCCTACGGAAAAAAGACATTTCCACAGCCAAAATTTCTCAGATTTGGCTGGAGAAATTAGAACTCAATCTCTTGCATAGTTACTCATCTTCTTATTTTCCTTCTTTCTTGCTGTTCTTGTCATTCAGAGAGAGAGAGAGCGCACCTGCCTTTCTGTCTCCTCGGTCCTCTGCAGTCCTCTGGAGTCCCCCAGCTTCATAGGAAAGCAGCTCCAGGACTGCAGGGGCTGCGATTATGTTGCTAACCAACTGAGAAGTGGTCAGTAATGAAGAAATGAATGAATAATGCATCTCTAACACCAGTCTTGTTACATATATTTGCATGTCTCTTTCCTTGTCTAGACTGTAGAATCCTGGAGAGCAGGAGCTGCCTTATGTTTTATAGCATTTTTTTGCACCCAACTGTGAACTAGGCAGTTAAGGAAATTTTATCAGTGTTGAATTCACACAGTAGCATGGAAAACAGCAGAGCATACCCTGCACTGTGAGACAAAAACCCAAAGAATAAAAATAGCTTCTGCCCTTGAATAATTAGAAGAATTAAACTTTTCCACACATGAAAAGGTTTGGAGAAAATATTAATACTGATTCTGGCCATAAAACTATTCATGGAATTTAGAAATCTGTGTGTCCTGGAATTGGCAGGTAAAGTTTAGTAGAAGAGATAAAATTTTACTTGTCCTTTGAGAGGGGTTGGTTTAAAATAAGTGAAGGGAATATGCATTCAATAGCTGTGTTGGCATTGCCAAATTGCAGGAGGAGCCAGAATTACCCTGGCATAGCATGATGGAGAGGGCAGCAGAGCCCGAGGTGGATGACACAGGAAGAGACTGGCCATGTGAACAAGACAAAAGTTCTTCTCCTTCTTGGAGTGGAAAGACAAGATAACATAGACTCTGTGACTATATTTCAAGCCCGTATTCCTTTTTGTTGAACACGCATAGTGAAAATACTTTGTGCCGACAATTCACGGATTTGAAATCCCAGTTTTCTCAGGGCCATAGTAGAGTTAGTGCAGCTGACTTGGCTGGGGCCTCGTGACTCCCCCACCCCATGTGCTGATGCTGGCAGTGAATCTGGGAGGCAGTCTGGGAGAAACATGCAGGAACAGAGTTATTTTTCAGAAAGTTTTTTTTCTCTTGGCTCATCAATGTTGATGCCACTGATAAAACACAGCAGGAAAAGACAGAGAAGCCAGGAGAGATGGGATGAAATAAAGCTAAGTAAAAGGTTGAAAGCATTTAAAGTGAAAACTCTTGTAACACTGCTCACTTCCTATGGACAATAAAATAATATTTCTGAAATAACTCTAACAGGAGTAACTGCACGTAAATAAAGAAATCACTAAAAGTTAGTGCTCTTCTTCAAGTGTTTTTAAGTAAGAAAAAAAGTCCATTCTGTAATAATGTAAAAAAAAAAAATCTTATGCTACTTATGGTGTCCATGTGTACTTGTTCTATTTTGAAGACTCATCTATAAATTCCATTTTGGCAGTTAGTGATGTCACAGTTAGATCATCCCTCACAAGAAAATATTTTTCACAGGGTTTTAGTTTGCCATTCTCACTGTAGTCAACAAAGAAATCACTGTCACTCATTTTAACAGCGCTCACTCACAGCGCTTGGCATATAGTAGATGCTCCATAAATATTTGTTGAGTTCAATTCTCAGGACATTCATTTGCTTTGCAGCTAAAAATGTAATATAAAATGACTAATTTCTAAAGAGGCATCTTTTTTTCAGATTCTCAAATGCTGCAGCTTAGGATTTGTTTTGTTTGCTTTGTATGCAATAACAGCAATGATATATAATCATAATAATTTACTCACCTCTGCTAGATTATAAAATCCATAACAGCAGAAATCTTGACTGTGTTGTTTTGCTACCTGGCATATGATAGATTCTCAACAAATATTTAAGTGAAAGAACAAACAAAATTGACTTTCTTGACACCTGTTTTTTGTGTGGGAAAGACAGAAGGACAGAGAGATAGCCTTAGTAACTTTAACAGATGTGTACATTCACCTCCAAAAACCCAACTGTAGTCATAATTTATTTGAGACGCCTCGTCTGACTATCCTGCTTAGAACTACCCACTACCAGAAATGAACAGAATTCAAATTTATCTAATTCTAAATGGACTGGACACAATTCAGCACTTTCAGGAACTGAATGTATAAACTACTTTTTTTTATTGGCCATTGAAAACTTAACTTGTTTCCTAAAAAATTTTGAAGAAATTCCAAGTTAAGAATAAAATTAATAACAAGCATCAGTACTAATTTGATAATATTCTTAATTGGGCCAAAGTTAATGAGATTATTCTGCTTTATTATAGCATAAAAACTTGATTCTGGAGCCCTTGAATACATCAAATGGAACTAAAATTCAAACGAAATGAAAGAGAGGGTATTTTTCTAGAAGTGTTTCATCACATTTCTCTTAAAAACTTTTCTCATAGTTGATTTCTAATCTCATAGTGTTGTGGTCAGAAAATGTGCTTGATGTGATTTCAATTTTCTGAAAATTACCAAGGCTTACTCTGTGGCCCAGCATCTTATCTATCCTAGAGAATGTTCCATGTGCACTTGAAAAGAATGTATATTCTGCTACCTTTGGATGGAATGCTCTATAAATATCAATTAATCCATCTGATCCTTTGTGTCATTTAAAGCCTGTGTTTCTTTATTGATTTTCTGTCTGGATGATTTGTCCATTGATGTAAGTGGGTGTTAAAGTCCCCCATTATTATTGTGCTACTGCCAACTTCCCCTTTTATGTCTGTTAACATTTGCTTTATATATTGAGGTGCTCCTATATTGGGTGCATCTATATTTATTTGTTGGCTATCCATTATTTGTGGCAGTTTGGAAACTTTTTAAAGTTCAGAACAATTCCTTCAGAGAAAAGGGTTAGCAGAGAAACAATGTGTAAAACAGATGATTAGAGTTGCTTGGGTGGAAAGTTGAGGGAAGCCATGGCAATCTAGGGAATCCTAAAGTCCACAAGGAGTTGGAGGTCAGAAAGAGCTGGGTTCTAAGCACACAACTCCACTAACTAGACCTTCCAAGCTTCAGAATTCTCATCCATAAAATGGAAAATATTACCTATCTTATTGAATTGCTTTGAGAATGGAATGAGATGATTGCAGTATTCAGTTCAGTAAGTTGCAATAAGAGGTCACCAAATGGCATTATGGCAGAAAATGTTGGTGCTCTGTCCCCTCTCCTAGAATCTCCATTCACCATTTCAGTCTATGTCACCCACTACCTCCCCTTCATCAGCACTTACACTTGCCTTGGGGAGAATCCAGGCCAGGACAGGTGAAGCACCTAAAAATGTACATCATCAACCCATTGCATCCCCATGGCCTTCACCCTATGACTGACTGATGGGTGCAGGAGTATTTCACTATCTTGTCCCACTTTGGGATCAAACTAAAGCTATCTCTGGAACTTGCCCAAGAAGAATACTTCCCTACTTGACATCTTACCTTTCCCTGTCTTGCTGCCCTACCCCCTAATAATTCTCCCAGTTGTGCTTCTACAACAAAGCCTTTACATAGGAACACCACTCTTGGGGCCTGCCTCTGGGCAACCCAACCTAAGAGGGGTCAACAAATGGTTATGAGAATGATATACAAGCTACTGGATCATAATCCCAATTTCATTTTCCAACACTCAGTCCCATTACGTCCTCTCCACGGCATCTGTAATTTAGCCCCAGAGGAGCCACAAATGTGCGTGACTCTCTTCTTTCTGTTTAGAACACCTTTCCCTATGAGAAATACCCACTTATCCTTCAGGACCTAATTCAAATCTCCCCTCCTCTGTGATATACCCTGAAATCCCAGAAGAAATATCAATACTTTCCCTGTGAGTGCCCTTAAATTTTGTACCTATCTCTCCGATAAAATATGCTATATTGTATCAGTGACAATGGCTGGGAACTCTGAGAACAGTGACCTGATCCTATGTACCTTTGCATTTCACCCAGTTCCTCTCCAGCCATCCTCTAACCACCTTCACCCTAAACACCTACATGTCCAAAACCCTGTCTCCAAACTCTTAGAACCAGATGAGCTTTGGAACTTTGAAACCTCCCAAGCTTGCAATATTATTACTGACCATGCAGCACATCTTACAGAACATTCCTGGTGGGTTCTGGGGCGACACTCCCAAACTGAATACAGTGCAGTTTCTTCCATTTGAGATATGAGTATTCACACAAAATGGGATACATAAAAAATGTACGTAGCCTCATATCTATTGGGGTTAGATATTGCCACTAAATGAGTCTAGGCTATTTTTACTAAATCTCCTTTCCACTTAAAATTATTAAGAGCAGCTTTTTTCAAATTCCTGGATACAACTGCTTTTTACCAGAAGCCAAGATGAACTGCCCAAATCACCAGATTTCCTTTGCTGATTCCTGGAGAAATAGATTATGTTATTTTCCTGCTGCTCTGAATGTTAGACCTGTAAAGTCAGGTCTTCTGTATGGATGCATAAAAATTGCAGTGCCTGATGAAACCGAGCCTCAGAGAGGTTAATTGATTTTTTCTGGTTCACACAGTACGTTAGTAGCAAAGCTGAAACTAGAATCAAGATCTCTAAGATGAGTCTTCTTTTCTCCTTGCTATCTTGCCTCAATAAAATAAGAGTTCTTCTAACCCTAATCCTTTAAGCCTGCTATTCTAAAGACATAGTAAGCCTATTCTGTTCTCTGAATAATTGCATTGCATACATGGCGTGCTCCCTGATTCTGCATACCAAGACTGTCATATGAGAATGGTGATAATAGCAGCTTCCCCTTTACTGAGTCTACATAATATGTCAAGGTCTGCGCTCAGAGACTAAAATAAGGAAGACATAAGTAGAAGATAATAATACTATAGGTAATTATGGTTCTAAAAAACATATGTTAAAGGCTTAATAAAATTATTTTTGAAAATATTCTCAGATTTTTTAAAAATTATATTTACAGTAAATTAAAACATGTTAGGCTTATTAATCAAATTCTTAACATAAAATGATTCCAGAGTTCAAGACCCTTATAACCACTTTATTGAAATACTGCCACTTATTTAAATGCCACACACATTTTAATTTGCTGGCTCTATAGTATTACTTAAATAGGGATTTTGAATTAAATTCTAATCATGGAATTTAAATATGAAAATATTAGTTCAAGGTAATAGCTATTTGTAATATGTGTAACATGAAACTTGAAAGTGATTGTAAACATTATCACCTTATGTAAAGAGTTGCAGATATTTCTCCCAAGCATCAAGTAGCATTAAACTTCATAAAGAGACAGTAATTTTTTTAGCTGTTTTATCTTTAGAAAAACTAAGTTGAATGAGAGAGAAAAAAAAAAAGAACTTTGCATCTATGTTTCCTATCACATCATTTACCCAGAGAAGATTTCCTCCTCTACTGGCCACGCTCATCCTTCCTACTTTAAGGAAAGTGAAGAGAAAGAAATAGACTACAAAAGTGTACTTGTGTGTCCACACCTGCCCAGAGAATGTGAATACACAATGGATGTGAACAAAAAGAAATGAAAAGTTTAAAACATCAATTTCCCTCCAACTCAGGCCATTTGAACTACAAATGAGAAAATTTAAAAATATTCTCCCGTCAGTTCCTTCCTTTTAAAAAAAAAAAAAAAAACACTGATTATCTTCTTGGAAAACATGTGAATCCCTCCAACACATCAAAGTTACTGTTGATTGGAAGTAAATCAACAATTAGCCATCCGGAGGTGTCCTGTTAAAATGTCCTGTCATCAAACCACTGATGACAGATTTAGTCTCTCTCAAAATTAATGAAACAGAGCTCCAAATGGATGTAATAAATACACCTGAAAGAAAATTCTACAAGCATCCATGAAGTGAGGCCCTCCTCCACTGAGCCTCCTGTGGGAAGGAGGTAATCATCACATTGGTTCTTCCAGGGACCACGCCAAGTCTCATTTGGGTTTCTTAAGGGAGTGGTATAGATGCATGTTTCATTTCACTAATGATCAAATTTTTCAACCAATGTAATTAGAACAGCCAGGTCACTGAGCACTCTTAATTAATGAGAAATTCAAAGCCAATTCCATACACCACCTAGGTTTAATTTTCCATTCAACTCTTGCTATTCATTTGAAGACAGTAAAATCTCTTTGAAATGTTTGTCCAAAAGTAAGATTTTTTACTTGTTTATCTTCAAAAATAAGCATTGGCACACCACGCGCACACACACACACACACTTCTAGCACCTCTATAATCATTTTACGTGAAATGATTTATTCTTTTGATTATAAGAATAAGCAGTACAAATTGAGACACACCTTGAAGTGTCAGGTGGGCAAAAGATAATGTGAAGGGAATATCTGAATAAAATCAAATGCAAGGAGTTTTGCTTTTACCCTCCTGTATCTTTACTACCTAGGACAGTACCTGGCACGTACTAGGCACCACGTAAAAACTTATTGAATGAATAACTGTCTTGTTCTTTATTACTCACACTTGCCACATAGTCCCAGGTATTGCCTTTGAAACCCTATTAGCTTCTCTGCAGGCCACACCCAGGAAGGCATCAACCCCACAGGATGGTCCCAGGGAGTACCCACGTACAGATCACCTCCAGCATCATCTCAACATGAGACATCTGCTGACCCAAAATAAACATCACACTCAGGATACTATGCTGGCTTCCACAAAAGTGTCTCCCATTTCAATCAAGATGCTATCTAGAAGTCACTTTTTTACGCCCATGTGAACAATTGAGATTTGACATGTAGCAGCCTGGGTTCAATCAGGAGATAGCAACCATAAAGTGGGTTAAACAGAGGAAGATTAATATAAAGTGTAAAGCATGATAAAAGATAAAATATAGTGAAACTCTATATGATAACCCCAGGGCTGAGGGAGAATACTCAAAGAAGAACAAATTGGGGAGTTGGGGGTGGGGGTCCCCCTACCAAGGCTGGGGATCAGACTCCATTGGAGAAGGTATATTTCAGTCCAAGGGAAGGCAGAAAAGTCTGCTGATTTGTCCAGCCTGAAACTGGTCTGCAGTCTCATGGGCAAGCAGGATATAACCTTCCAGGATGGAGGTGAAGAACAGGTGATGTGTACCAGTGGTGTGGGCCTACCGAAGGGCTGGGCCCCCTCTAGGCCACAGAGGAATCTCGGAGCCAATGCAGTTGGGAGGCCTTTGGACACTGGTACAGGCAGGAAGCTGTTGGGACACCAGCTCTTATTTCAAGAGGGGTGTAGAAAGGCTATCAGCAAGGGGAGGCTGCAAGGCAGCCGAGGGTTCCAAGCCCACGGCTGGGGCAGAGTTCCACCAAATGTTTGCATTCTGACACCACCGAGACCACCCCCCACCCGCATCTGCTGTAGCAGGAAACAGCAGGAGAGCCCCTTCTCTGCAGGGCCCTCCAGAGCCCTTTACTGAGAAAAGTGAGCGTCACACTCACTATGAAGAAGAGACTCCTTATCATGCGGCATATATGGAAGGGCAAATTTGGAGCTGAAAGGTAATTATTGAAAATTGGTGCAGATCATTATCTCAAAACACTGTGTGCTTCTTTCTGTGCATGGGCCAGTTGACATGTACAAACATAGCTCCCAATGTGGACAAAATGCAACCCCATAGAGCTATCTCTCAGAGTAGGCATCTCCCCAGAGGCTACCTCAAGTGAACTCTCAAACTGGGAATAAGGTGAAACTTACAGCTCAATTACCCTTGAGAACATATTTCTCCTGAAATATATCCAGAGAGATCTCTAGAACAACCGCTTGTCCTAAATACCAACAACAGCTTTCCAAGTATAATGATTACAGCTATCACAGAGAATCAATCCATCTCCATTCACCTGAATCTGACCCTATGCCAACCCTGAAATTGTCAAGAAAACATTATTTTTTGCTTCATTATCTAAAATTACACAGTATTTCAATATCTTGATTTTGTTCCTCATAAATGAAAGTCTCACAAATATCATCTCAAACTATTTGCTACATCCACTGCAGTGAAAAGACCACTCCTCTTTGTTGTGACCCTTAGGCCAAAGGATCCTTTGGTTCTCAGGCATGTGGGAAATATGCATACCTCCAACAGCAAAAACATTATAATCCATTAAGTACTAGCAAACTCTCCAGTGAGTTTCCATATATCTAAAATTATAACAAGGGAAAGAATCCAAACATTTTCATTTCTAGAAATTCTGCTCCTCTCCAGATCTTAGAAACAGATCCTTCAGGAAGTCTATTTAATCTTTGATGTACAGTCTTTGGCTTTCCTGAAAGTAACAATTCCTGACCATTGAAAGATTGCTTTAAAACTTTAAACATAGAAGAGGAAAATATGAGAAGTTGTTTATTTTTTAAGATAACCTAACTCTACAGTTTGTACCTCTGTCTTTCCCCAAAAGAATTAAAACCTTTCAGGTTGCTTTGTGACTCTGGGACTACGAGAGAATACAGAAGGCCAGAGTCATAAAACCTACTAAATATTCTTCTATGACATGACCTGAGAAAAGAACTCCAGTAAAACTCATGAAAATATTACAGTATAAGTGAAGTGTTTCTCCCCCAAGAGTAAATAGCATCTTGAAAGAAAATAATTACTTAATAAAAAGTAGGCTCCTATCTTAAATTTTCTGAACTAACCTTGATTATACCAATCTTCCTCAGGTATCCCCTTAGTGTATTTCTAAATGTATTTATTTTAAAACAATTTCATTTAGATTAGCCAGGCATGGTTTGTGGAGGAAGATTTGAATTCCTCTTGAAAAGAGATTTGACAAATTGCTTTTTACTGCCCAGGGAAGGTATGGAAAAACTTGGTGAAAGTTAATAAATAAACATAGCGAAAGTTAAATTATATTCTCAGCTTGTAAATTTTTGTATTTTCAACTATTAATTTTCTAAGCAGTTTTCAGAACCCCCATTTTCTTACAGCCCCAAGGAAGCCCCGCCTTGTGCAAATACCTGCAACAAGTAACAATTAATGAAGCACTAGATGGGAAGAACATATGGTTTGATTGGTTATGCCATATGTGCAGTTCAAACTCCAACGCTGTAGCTGGGAAAGAGAATGCTATTTAGAGGCTTAATCTACAGGTATGTTGATCTTTCTTATTCAACCTCTAGGCTCTTTTTAATAAACTGACAAAAGCAACTGCCCTCATTGACTTTTAATTATTTATCACGTGATTTGTGACTAGAATCAATGAATGTCCATTCTTGAGAAAATACAACACAAATGAGGTTATCTACAAAACATAAACAAACTCACAGACAGGTAACAGACTTGTTGTTTTGGGGGAGGGAGGGGGAGAGAAAGATGGATTGGTAGTTTGGAGTTAGCAGGTGCAAACTATTATATATAGAATTGATAAACAACAAGGTCCTACTGTAGAGCACAGGGAATTCAATATCTTTTCCATTATAATAAACCATAATGGAAAAGAATATAAAAAAGAATGTATGTATGAATATATATGTATAACAATCACTTTGCTGTACAGCAGAAATTAACACAACATTGTAAATTAACTGTACTTCAATTTTTAAAAAAACCTGTTAATTGACATATATACACTACATTATTTAAAATAGATAACCAACAAGGACCTACTGTATAGCACAGGGAACTCTACTCAATATTCTATAATAACCTAGATAGGAAAAGAATTTGAAAAAGAATAGATACATGTACATGTATAACTGAATCACTTTGCTGTACACCTGAAACTAACACAATATTGTTGATCAACTATAGTCCAATATAAAATAAAAAAATTTTAAAAAAGGTATGCATGCCTGTTTCCAGTTGTTTTCTTACTGGCAATTACTTCCTAAATATGAGGTGTCATTTTGTGATATCTTAAAGCTTAGAATAAATGAAAAATAACTATGTAGATAAACCTTTTTCAGTCTTCAAGGAACCTTTGGTGACTAACATTATTTTTAAGCCAGTGGCTTAAATGGAAATGTATATGTGCTTCCATGTGGACAATCCAGTTATATTTTATCTTACATTTCTGATAGAAATTTTACTTTATTTAGAAAAATTGAGAAGGTGATATTTAGGGAGGTGACATTTTTGTGTGTATACTGTCTTGCTATATTTTACATACTTATATCAAATGGTAATAGAACGCCTTTTCCCTTTTGTTTATATATGTATATATCCTGTACTCTCATCAAGATCCTAAGAGCAAGAACTTTGTACTTGCCTTCCATGGTGGCTCACGTGGAGAAATCCTAGGACCTGTTAAATGAGGAATTGTCGATTGTTTTATCCCATTCATAAGGAATCAGAAGATGAATAATATGACCCAAAAAAGGAAGAAAGGTCATAGTATATTAAGAATGACTTAGAGATGTTTTAGTTGGTACCTCCTACAGCTAAAGTGCCCGTAGCCCAGCTTTCACTCCCAACTTCTTTCATATCAAAAAGTGTTCTGTAAATGCATACACCAGAGTAATGGCACAAACAAGAAGCTGGATTCCAGGTAGTCCTTTGTTTTCCAATAAATGAAGGCTGAAGCCCTCTTGCTGCCAACGCCTTGCCTCAAACAGCTTTGGTAGCACTGAGCCTGCCCCAGGGGCATCCTGGAGCACCAGGTCCAGAGAGGATGAGCAGGAACAGAGGACCCCAGAGGCTACCAAGAAGACTGGCCCATGAGCTCACATGCTCTGTGTCTACTCGCTTTCTTTCCTCTCAGCTTCCATTCAGCTGTAGCGAGATCACTGAAAGTCAGGACTGCGCTGAACTCCACTAAACAGGAGAAACCCCTGCGTGCTTATGTCAGAACCAACACGTCCCTCAGCTTGGAGCTCAGAGTGACTCAGGTCATCCTCAGATGACCTGCACCAATTCCTTCCTCCACTCCCAAATCCTGAGCAAGTGTAAAACCCTCAATGCATAATAAAGGAGATTTTCTGTGGGCGATGGTACCCCAGTCCCCACAATGCATCCGTCCACTGATACTGCAGTGAAACATCCCAGGACTGGAGGCCCTTCCAGGTCTCTGACTGCCCCGGGGTGGGGCTGGGGGTTCTGAGGTGCCTTTCCATCCTTACTGGGGAATATACCAGAACTTTTCTTCCTTGGGTTATTTTTAAGCACCTCAATGTGGTTCAGTAAGTACCAGACCTGAAGCAACACCCCAGACTGCTGTGTGTTTCCCAGAGGCCCTCTTCCTGTGTGTGTCTAACTGACTGGGATGAGCTGCGCTGCTTAGCTCAAGGCATCAGCCGTCTGACACAGCCCAGGGACCTTCCTGTTGCCATCAGACTCTTTTCCTCTTCCTGGCAAAGGAGCATGAAACACACCACCGCATATAAAGGCTGAGCCTTGAAGAGGTATGTAAATGTCAATTTACATTTCAAAGGTGTTTTTATCAGTTTCAGGGAGACATATCATCTGCTCATTAAACACCCACCAACAATCAGCTCTGATGCAGAATAGACCTTGATCCACCTCTCACAGGTTTGCCTGAGAGTTTTAAACCCTCTTAATCTCAGGCTGGTTCACATCTAACTGCTTAGGTTTTTAGCAGAGTATTCAGAAGCAATCACCACTTCATTTGATCATTTAAATAGAGGAATGCATTTTTCCTCTTGACTCCTTTAATCTTTTCCTTATTAACAAAAAAGGCCTCAGGTCAGAAGGTAGGCAGGAATATGAAGGGAATTACTGATCCCTTTGGAGGAAAGCTCTGTACAAACATAAGGCATTATTGCATCTGACCCTTCTAAAACTGAGCTTCCTACCCTTTACAAAACTTTCACCTCCTTTAGGGCTTTATGAATAATTGAAAACATCTACAATTATTTCTTCCTAAGTACTTCCTACATATTTTTTAGTACTACAAGGCAATACATTGGAGCGGAGACAGATTGACAGGGCTCAAATCCCAACTCTGGTTATTGCTAGATACCTTTCTGTGCCTCAGTCTAGTTATCTATAAAATGGTCATATAATATTGCTTTTCTAATAAAATTGCTGTGCAGAATGAGTTAATATATGTAAAGCATTAGATCAATCACCGGTGCAGGTTGGGGTTCTATAATGTTAGCTATAATTTCGAGAAGCAATCTGTCTAAAATGATGCACCTTAAAAATTCAAAATGAGTTTAAACTCTCAATTTTTACTCTTGTTACTGAACTAGGTACGTTTGCCCCATGCTAAGCAAGCCAAATATTGAGATGCCAAGGACTAAGAGGAAACATTTTAATTTTTTCTTGAGTTTTGGTGTTTTAGTCTGTAGAATGGAGATAATTGTGATGCTTATCTCATAGGATTAGTGTCTAGCAAATGAGGCAAAGAATGTAACCCTATGTGGTGAGATTCTGAGGTCATAAGAATAGTGCCTGATAAGAGAAGTCAGGTAATATGAGGCAGACAGGGTTGCTTTGTGCAAGGCCACAGTATTAATGACCAGGTGCACAAGGTCTAGTCTGGGGTCTCCAAAAGGCAGACACAGGAATGGATGGGAAATCAAAATCAACATAGCTCAGAGAGGAACAGAATATAGAAATAAAAATAATTAACATATTGGAGCTGGGAAAAAAAATCAAAATGGAGTTCGTATTGCTAAGAGAGCTTTCGAAAATAGAATGGCGAGGCCATTGAGGAAGTGGGAATTATGCATGGATGGAATCAGAACTTTTGACCACTTACAGTCTTTAAAAAGGTATCCAGAACACCTGCACAGTGTTGCAGAAACTCAAGATGCTAGTCGGCCCCTTGCCCTAAGTAACTGGTAACAGCCTTTCTCTCAAGGGCAAATAAATACTTGCATCAGAGCCAATTACAATTCTTGCAAGACAACTTTAAAAGCCTTGTGGTTTTTGCCTTAACAAGCCCCTACCTCTCTTCCCTTGAACACTTTTTCCAGTTTTACCCAAATCTGTCTCCTGAATTGCAATTTTCTAGACCCCAAATAAAGCTCTTTGTTCCTTGCAGCCGCGATACAAATCATTGTTCAGCTGAGCAAACAGGAGAATTTTCCTATTTTTTTTTTGTCCCCAAACCAAGCTTCCTCCAGTGTATGATTTCCCCTCATCGTTCCAATTATGTGAAATGTACGACAGGAGGAATAGTTTAATGCTGTCTTAAGAAGAGGCAGGCTCTCTAGGGGAGGGAGAAAGGTTGAGATATTAGGGCTTCCTACAGGGGAGAGGACAAGGGGAGGGTTGGTCACAGAGCAAGATGTCTAGGTAAACTTGCCCCATTTGAATCCTCATCCACCCCTCCCTGCAAGGGCAGTGCATTCAGGAATCGGCTGAAGAGCCCTACCAAAGCTGGGCACTAGACACAGTAATTAGTCAAACTGGTCTAATATTTATCAGCACACAAGTAGTTAAGTTTCTACAGAGCAAGGATGGGGCTGGCTGCTGACAGGCATTTATTCAGGACTCAAAGGTCAAGTTCAGGGCAGGGGGCTGCTCTGCCCTAGTCAGGAGAGCTTCCGGCAGAAGTTTTCTAATCCAGTGAATCTCTGCTTTACTATCCACCTATCTTACTTGGGGAACTTGCTAGAATACAGATTCCTAGAGGGAGGGGCCTGAGAGTGTGTATTTCAACAAGCTTCCAGGTGATGCCACTATTGCTGCTCTGAGGATCACATTTTGGGGAACGAGGTCTAGTCCTCAGAGAGAAAGGGTTTTGACAGTGGGTGACCTCAATCTGAGATATCTTATAAGAGGTACAAGCTCATTTATTATTTTGCTCCATCTCTTTGGAGCTCTCTAAAATTGAAAGGGTTTGCCCAGGTTCGGTCTCTAGGGAGTGGGTAAATTATTATCATTCCTTCAAGAAGTTGTGTGCTGGAAAATAAGAGCTTCCCTGAAGATTTTTCTGAGTGCCCTGCCCACTTAAGACCCAAGAGCTCTTTAGGGCGTGTCTTCCAGGCCTATTAGATCCCTGTGGGATCCTGCCACTCTTTTACAGGTCAGAGATGTCAGATCAGCCCGTGGTCCTATCATCCCCTGGGTTGCAGCCAGAATACCCAGGTGTCACATAATGGGTGTGACTGAATAATCTGTAAGGATTCATTCTGCCAGGTTCTGGTTTCTCTCATCAAAGCACGGGGGATTTTATGGTTTAGTCACTGTTTGTTTTAATCAGATTGAATGTACTCTACTCAGAACAAAAGGGGGCTGTCCATACAACATGCTCATCCAGCAGTGGAGGAGATGGCACCCCTTCTGAGACACCGATGACAGGAAGTAATTTAAATGAGGCTTGTGGTTAACCCAGGGGAAAACAACCTCCTGCAAAATCTATTTTTAACATTTCTGCACAAATAGGCATATAAATTCATCCATTGTCTATGACACAATTAACTCTTCCTTTTCACCCTGAACACTGGTGTATAATCCTTTTCAACAAAAATGATACGTCTAAATATCCAGTAGCATCTTCTAACATCATCATAACAGACTATGTAATTTAGCGGTTTCTTATGTTTATACTTTTTTGTCCATCACCGTGCTAGAGGGGCCACACCCCACAGGGGCAAGGATCTTTTTTTCTTGTTATTTACTGAAAAACTTAGAATAGTGTTTGGTATATAGAAAAAAAAAAACCTAAACCATCTAAAATCTTCTAAATCCAAACCCCTGATTCTAGTCTCATGGGAAGAAAGTAAGCAAGATAAATAGGAAGAAAAAAAGAGACATATTTGTGCATATAGATTAAATGACACCTGCTGGATGATTAAAAGTCTTCAGAGCACTAGAGTGGGCTTTACTAGAAATAGTCATAGTAACTAACGTCAAATGTTTCACTGGAAAGATGTTTAGAATTCAAACAGAAGCAATAGCACTATTTGCAGCAAAGCTGTTTATTATGATTGATTTAATGATAGAGGAGCAAAGGCAGATAAGGGCAGACTTTTTACTTTCTGAGTATTAACTACAGATGTCTGCCTTATTGTTCGTCAGTATTTCTCCATCTCTGAAGACAAGAGAATTTCAACAGCCTACCAAATGCTGAGAAAGCAAAGCCCAGTATCGTCAGGGGGAGGGAAAAGTGAAGGAAGCTCACGTCACCTGCCCAGGAGGAACTGAGCAGGACCATCACGTCTCTGTTGGCTTCTTCAGTCCATGAAACCTAAGTACCAGCTTCCCTGTCCCAGGCTTGTTTCAATCCCCACTACAAAGCCCTTCATTCAGTCATATTCCATGTATTAGTGCCTTGGAACTATTGTCTTTCATGCAGAATGCATCAGTTTAGTTAGCTGAAGAAATGTTCTTCTTATCACTGCATTCATCTCCCAATAAGCCATTTAATAATAACAATTATAACATCTTGAATTCAAACAGTGCCTTCAGAACTATTTTCTCCTAGGTCAATTGCTATTTCTTTGATGGTTTTCCTCTTGATTCCATATAAAATGGAAAGATTGTAGAGGACAGAATTCTTGAGTTATAAATATTACTTTATAGGATCATTGGTCAAATTTGGCGATGCCCAGAATAAATGACTGCAGACTGTGTTGTGATTTATGGTTTGTGTGCCAAACGGCTCATGAAATCCAGGCTCAATAAAAGCCAGAGGCCTTTGTGAAGGGATCATCTGCTACAAGCATGGGCCATCAAGAGAATACAGGGCACACATTCTCCATGTGACCGCCTGGCATGGAAGAAAGAGTATTAACTTCAGAGTCAGAAAGACCAAAAGTGAAATCGAAATTCTGGCTCTATCCTTATTAGCTTTGTGACCTTGAGCGAGTTTCTTAACTTCTTTAAAAGTTAGTTGTTTCCTCTACAGAAAGTTACAGTAAAGATTAAATTAGATAATGTAAACATACAGTAGGCATGCAATAAAAAGTAGTTGGCATATTTACTCTTCTCTAAATCTCAAAGATACCAGCTTTACAAGCTTCTATGGTATAATACTATTAAGAAAAAGTGATTATCATTAATAAATATTTGTCAAGCATTTAATATAAGTTGTTATTTTTCACAAAAGCAGGGTATATATTGAGATAAGATATATTATTACTCCATCTTAGAGATAAGGAGATAGTGAATCATAGTCTTTCAGAGTCCTGCCTTAAAGCCTCCAGAGGCTCCTCACAGCACTTAGAATCAAATCCCGTCCACTCACTCGGGCTCGCCAAGCCCCACAAGAGCTGGCCCTTTCCTCGCTCTGTGATTCATCTCCTACCATCCTCACACTTCACCAGCACCCACACCCCAGGTTTCCCAAACTCAACAAGCTTGTTCTCTCCGGGTAGAGTCTGTGCATTGAGGTCCCCTTACCCCCTACCCCAAGCCCCATTTTTGCAGAGCTATCTCCTTGTCACACAGATCTCAGAATAAATGCCATTTCCAGAGAAACCTTTCTCAGCCAGTCAACAGTAGCCACTGGGTCATTCTCTGTGACGTTATCTGATGTTATTTTTCTGTGCAGTTCATATTATTCTCTGATTATTGCTCTTGTTTAGCTATGCCTTTTTTGTTGCCCCCCCCCCCACACACACACACACAGCCCAGCCCTGGGACCCTCAGGATCTTTGACAGCTGTGTTCACTTCTGCAACCCCTGTTCTTAGAACACTTCTTGGCACATATTGGATGCTCATAAATATTGTTGACTGACTGAATGAATAAATGAACAAGTGACCTTAATCACCTTGATGTGCAGAGGCTTTCCTTATGTCTACACAAAATTTAAATTTAGTCATTTCTTCTGGTTTGCTTGTCTATAAACACAAAGAACAAGCAATGCAACTCATGCATCAAGCATCCTTTATGTACTAAAACATAGTTAACTGGCTCACCCCTTAGATATTCAAAAGCAAACACTGAAAGTACTACCTCAACATAAACATAGCCACCCCTTTCTCCTCTCTTGTGACTAAATTAGTTGTAGTACGTTGATTTCTGTTAGTTATTCTAGTCTTGGTTTTACCCGGGGTAATTTTTAATCCTCAGCCCCCCACCATGGACATTGCCACTGCTGCCCCCCCCCAGGCACCACTCTGCCCCTCTGAGCCCCGCACAGGGACGACGCCCAGCACTCACAGTGACCAGGACACCACCCAGGCTCTTTGTGCTGTTCCTGAACTTTCCAGCTCTGGGTGAGCAGAGTTCATGTCCAGCTGATAACATCGCTATAATGTTTCCTCCTGAGATAATAACTATTCTGCTGGGTTAGAATGGAAATTAAATGAAGTAATGAGTGCAAAGTGCCTTGTGGACACAAAAAATTGTGCCTAATTTTGTGTATGCATTTGGTAAGAGATAAATGTCAAGAAAGAGAAAAATACCAGAAATTTCTTACAGTCTCAAAAAAGCAAAGAGTTCTCTGGTAGACATAAATTTTCCCTGCATAGAGTGCTTTAATAAATAATTAACCTTGTAGCTATTTGCTTATAAGTAAGAGAGGAATCCTGTCAGATAACAATACATTATTGCTGTAATATAAGGAACGAAACAGAATATGGTTTGTATTTTTAAAAGGTATATGTTTTAGATTTTTTTTTTTTGACACAATCCAGACAACTTGCAAAGAAACTGTCTTAAATCTCCACACACCAGGAGCCCTTTAGAACACGCTACTGAATACAGCTAAGCTGCATAAGCCCTGAAAGCAAATAGGGTAGTAAAGAGGGCAAGACTGGGGCGATGGATGGGCAATGAGATTCCCTCTGCCCAAAGGTAGAGAGCTTTTGCTTTGTCAATATTATCAATAAATGTTATCACAGGATATAGGGCTTTTTTCCAGCCTACAAAATTAAGGGCACCCAAGAGGCAGGCAAATAGAAAATAACTCAGAAATAAGTCTCTCTGAATTTGTTTCCATGTGCTCTCATGATAGAAGTCTAATGTAAGTCAACACAGAGATTAGACAATTGACAAAAACCAGAGTTTAAAGGACATAGGAGTAATACTTCCAAAAAATTATCCAAATACTTGTTCTTAATTCAATTAAGTTAATGCTTATTTAGCCTCTTCTATACAAAATACTATGCCTGCTTCTCCATTACGTACCTCGTGATTCCCAAGACTTCCCAAGACATCACTCAGTTTAAACTTCTCACAAAGTTTTCTAAGCTTTCAGTTGCAGCTTAAGAGTTTTCACTCACTGATTTTGGATCTGAACTTTAATATTAGATAAATAATGAAACGAAAGAAAAAATCATCCAACCTTGCTAAAAATAATGCTCTCTTGTATCCTTTTCCCTTTCTAAAATTGTGATTTGCTTCTGTTGGTTCAAAAACTCTATGATATTCTCATAAACTCTGCTCTCACCACAATCATGATCTATCCATGCACAATATTTTTAAAATTCATTCAATTTATACAAAAAATGTAAAAGAATAACAGTGAAGATTTATCATTCACATTGGAGACCACTTACAAAAGGATTCATCATAGGGTTTCTTTAAACTTAGCACTTCTTTCATGCAGTTTATTTAATAAAATTGAATTTTCACACTTTTAAGCAATGTATCTATTGACCAAAGTGCAGTAAACCATAATCTGTGAAAATCGCTACAATTCATGACAAATTACATAAAGTAAGCCGCACAGATTTCTATTAAACACACACACAAACTTAGTTTGAAGGGGTTTTGTTTATCTTTCAAGGAAGTTCGAGTTCATAGCTGCATTGCAAATATCATCTATACCATATTTTTTAGATTCCACATATATGTGTTGGTATACAATATTTGTTTTTCTCTTTCTGACTTACTTCACTTTATTTGGCAGTCTCTAGTCCATCCACATCTCTACAAATGACCCAATTTTGTTCCTTTTAATGGCTGAGTAAAATACATAACTAATGAGAACCTACTGTATAGCACAAGGAACTCTACTCAATGTTCTGTGGTGACCTAAATGGGAAGGAAATCCAAAAAAGAGGCAATGTGCATATACATATAGCTGATTCATTTTGCTGTACAGTAGAAACTAACACAACATTGTAAAGTAACTATACTCCAATTAAAAAAAAAAAAAAGAGTTCATAGCTGCACTTCAGCATCACAAGATGCCCTGAATATCCTGAGAAGGGTAGTCAAAGTAATACTGACCCCCTAAGGAGACACGTTGGGGGAAGACGGAGAATGAAATGAGAGAGAGCAAGAAAAGAATCCTAAATGATGTCAGGATTTGCTGCTGCAGGTATGTTGCCATGTTTCTGCATTGTCAGGTCATCCCTAACAAAGGTTGCTGGCAACCTGGGTTAAAGCATAATTGAATAGCAACCCTAAGAACAGAGACCTACAGAGAGATATAAAGTCTTAACTATCTGTGAAGCCCTTTATTTCCTTTCCAGGGTGTGAAATGAGATCTTCCCCTCCTCTCTCCAGAGAGGAACTGTTTGCATTCTGAGCAAAGGCCTCTCTGCACCTCCTGTGGGGAGGACACGAGCAGATGGGTCAGCCATTCTACAGGAGCTCTAAGGTTCATAATTTTGGGGGTTTCTCTCCTGTGATGCACATGAAGGGTAATTAAGCCTCCTTCATTGTGTCCCTCTGTGGTGACATCAGGCCTGGGGGACTGTCACTAAGATGTTCTGTGAGAAGTAATTTGTCTATTTTCTGATGCAGAAAACTGTTCCCTGTCAGGATAAATAAATAAATATAGATATAAAAATCAACAGATAAAAAGAAAATCTGTAGATAAAGAAAAATAATTAAATTGATGGCAGATGAAAAACCCTCTTATATAGACCAGAATTTCTCAATTTGGGCAGTATTGCCATTGTGGATCAGTCAATTCTTTGTTGTGGGGGTTGTCCTGTGCACTGTAACATGTTTAGTAGCACCCCTGGCTTCTACCCACTAGATGTAAGTAGCCCCCCTCCAGTCAAGACAACCAGAAATATTTTCAGATGCTGCCAAATATCTCCTGGGATGTGAAATTGCCCCTGATGGAGAACTACTGATATAGATAGATTGAATGTCACCAACTATGACCTCAAATACATAATAGGCTTCAAATGGTCTATTAAGTGGCCCTAGAGCAACTGTCTTTCTCCTTTGACTTTAGGAACACTACCTTAGTATGAGTTTGGGCCATAAAGTTAAAGTTACCATATCCCAAAGCAATACTTTAGGGGATTATCCTATTTGGAATGATAGCTTTCCTAGAATAAATTATGTGATTTACTAGAGAGAGCAGTCCAATTAATTGCACAGTTGTAGTCCAATTAAAAAATAAAACACTAATGCATGAAGTTGTTCACCATCTACAAAACTTCAAAGTTAGAAGGGACCTAAGTCCTCATCACCTCTGACCACACTTTTAGTGTTTTAATATTCTTCACAATATCACTGGTGAGTGGGGTTCCATCCATTGTTTGAACATCTTCAAGGATGGGAAACTCACTCCTCTTAAAGAGGCCCATTGATTTCTAGGTAATTTGAAATTTTAGAATTTTCTTCCTTAAATTGAGGAAACACTGTCTCCTCTTAGCTTCCAACCATTGATCCAGGGGGTCGTTCAAGCAAATCAAAATCCCTTTCCAAATGACAGAAAATAACATATTTGTATACAATATCATATTTCTCCAATATCTACCCCTTCTGTATTAAATATCTATAAATACCATCTTTTGTAGAGCAGGATTTTAAGTCCTTGCATTCTCTGAAATATTTACAGTTTGTTCATGCAGCTTTTAAAATCTGGTTTCCAAAATTGAATGCCATATTCTGAGTGTGGTCTGAACATAATACTGTAAGAACAGATAGCAGAGGGAATATCATGTCCCCATTCTAGACATTACATTTCTTTTAATGTAGCCTAAGATGGCTGTGTTCAGCAATAAAGCAAAAAGAGTAGGGACAGAGGGACTTCTTGATGTCGGTGGTATAATTCTGATGAATAATGAAAGGAAATAGATTCTGTTATGCTTCTGTCTTCTCTAACAAGGAAAATTATCTCCTGAAAGAAAATCTTAAAAGAGAAAATGGCTTCATCTCTTTTGTTGGACAAACCATACTGTTAACTCAATTGAACCTTCAATTTCAACTAGAAAAATTTCCCCTTCACATGTGATGCTGCTAAATCCCCTCCTCTATTTATTTGTGAAGTTTGTGTTTGAATCCACCTTTAGAATCTTACATTTAATTTCATACCAGTAAATCTCTGTAAATAATATTTTCTAGATTTTTAAGATTAACTCTGAACTCCCAAGTCTAGAGTTATAAACTCGACATTTTCATGTTTTTAGAAAAATGTCCCTCCCCTCTAGCACCTCATACTGTTGTTTACATTTTCATACATATTCAACCTCATATATAGCCACTTTCTACAGTATTTTTTCTTTACTAAGAGGAATGAACCACTTCAAGGGGGGATGATCTTGCCATCAGTGAACCTGTTCAAACATAGGCTAGATACCAGTAATTAAGAATTCTCTTTCAGAAAATAATTCACTTTGATAGAAAACATAGAAGCAAAATATCTAGTTTCTTTATTATTAATCAAAATTTTACCATTGACATCAAGTAGCCCATCAATTGTTTTTCTGTTTGTTCTATTGTCAATATAAGAAACCTGAGTCTCTTCTGACGTTCTTCCCAATTTTTCTGAGTCTCAGTTTCTGAACTCCAGTCAAGGTCATGTTTGACACAAGATGTTTTAGGAGATGTGAACATGGTTGAACCCTGGGCTTGGAACATTGTTCTAAATAAGGAAAAAGTTGTCTAAGAAACTAAACAGATGCAAAATTCCAAGACTGTACAAATATACTGAATAACTGGCTTTGCTGTCACCTGCTATAATATATAAACTTAAAGCTTTGCACTACTTTTCCAGAAATTCATTAGAAGTCCTAGAGCAAAAAATCAGAATTAAGAGCTTTATCAACAGTAAAAGTTTTTAAATCCATAAAGCTTTGAAATCCCTAATAATATTCTGACTTTCTCTGCAACCCCAAACACACACATATCAGACAACAACATCTATTACAAAATGCAATGACTCTGATATGAAGTCACCATCTACTTTCTATTGATCTCTGTTCTATACTTTTAAAAGGCAACTTAAGGTCCATCAATAGTGTTAAAGTTTTGTTGAACAGCCTATCATATCTATAATGCTTTTCTTAAAAAAGTTAATTGTTTAGTATCCTGTCTTGCCTCCCCAATACCCTATAATATAATGGAGACAGCAATGGCATCTGGCTTCCACATGTACTCACAAGCAACTAAAAAGAGTAGGCAAAATTTGCTGAACTGGGCTGTCCACCAAAAGGGTACCTACAATATATGTTTGAAAGATAAAGTTATTTTATGCACCAGTGTTTTTGTTTTGTAGTAATAATCTGTCGACTTTAGCAAACAGTATTTTTCTGATTCATTTCTGTTCCATTTGCTGTCCCTGATAGCCTTTTAATTAGGTTGCTTGTTTGCCAAATGCCAGTTTGCTATTCTTGTTCTCCTTCATGGATTCAAAAATAATCAGGGCAGGTGTTGTATAAGTTGTATAGGATGACATGCTGTTGTGATCAATTGCTAATTAATTTCAGATTCTTTTTGCTTCTATGATGTGGATGTGCTCTCTCAAGTGAAAAACAATAAACCATCATTATCCATTTTGTATTTGTTAAAGCACTTCATAATTAATAGCTGAGATGGGATTAATTTTTAAGCAAGTGTTTTCATCCAAGTGTTAGCAAAGACTCTGTTGGCTAGAGACTATAGTTGATTTTATTTTTTACTCTAAGAAGCCAGTGATTGTTACTAGGCAACATATGAATATATAAGGGGAAAAATCCATCTCGAATAAAACTCTCATATACTATTAAAGGTGAAACATTTTAAAGAGCAGTCAGTAATATTTTTAACAACATAAATAGCACCCAACAATTACTGAGCTCTTCCTATGTACAAGATACCGTTTAACCTTTACACCAACTAAATGGCATTGGTGCTACCATGATACAGATGAGGAATCTCTTGTCCCAGGTACAAGATGAGTTTTGAAAGAAACCACACAGCACTGGCTTAGCAACAGGCTTCACTGGGGAAAGGGGAAAATGCCAAAGGCCAGAGTCAGCACCCAGTAGGCCTGAGTTCCCATCTGCTCATTACTTCGTAGTGATGCATGCTGGAAAGAATACTCGGCTGAACTATTAATGGGATTCCATATTCTTTACCTTTAACAGGATATATAGGATATAGCAGTTGTGTCAGAGGGAAATAATCAGACTGTGTTTGGGTGCAGTCTGGTTTTGGTTGCCAGCAGTTTATAGAAGTTGCCTGGAAAGCCAGCTCCCAGGTCCTAGAAACCATGACACCCAGGAGATATCCCAGCCTCTTGCATCATAAAAACAGACACAGTCCCAGGAGTAGCTGCTCCTATTGACAGAAGGAAGACCTGGGTCACAGCAAGCTCTTTGCCCAGGTGACCCAGAGTGAACAGCCCATGGTTACACTTGGATTATTTTGTTCATTGAATTGCAGAAGTAAAGTATTAGAGAGATTAAAGAATGTACTCAGGATCAGAAGACAATTGAATGACATCACTGTAATACCAAGAGAATCAGCTGACCTAAAATTGTGAACCTGCAAAACAATTTTTTGGAATAAGATGGTCAAAAACCAAGAGTGTTTGCTATTAACAGATCTACATAAAGACCTACCAAGTTGTGTTCCAGATTGAATGAAAATGACAACAAAATAATTATGAGATGCAAGGAAATGGTGAGGAAAATAATTGTCAAATATGTAGATAATTGTCAATATACACTGTCTGAATTAAGAAATAAAAGGAAAATATATAATTTATGGGGTTAATAAAATAACAAAGAATGGACAATAATAACACATAAGTTAGAAGGGATTGGAGTCTATATATCCTATGGTTCATATTTTTTAGAGAATATTGATATAATATTTAGACTCAGATATATATTATAATATTTCAAGAATAACTGGAAAGATAAATATGTACACTTATGAAACAGAAGAAGGAGAATGAAATAAGAAAGCAAAGATAGCCTATCAAAAGATTAAAAAAGGCAAGAAAGGAGAAAAAAGAAACAAGGAAGTAGAATAAGATGGAAATCACAAAGTAATATGATAGAGACAGGTACAAATATGTCAGTAATCAAAACAAATTAAAAAAAAAAACCTTGCCAAGGAAAATACAGAGAATTTCAAACATTTTTTAGTTCAGTTACATGCAGTGTACAAGAGGCATCCTATCTCAGTCAGCTCAGGGTGCTATAACAGAATACCAAAGACTGGGTGGTTTAAATAACAGACATTTATATCCCACGGTTGTGGAGGCTAAGTCTGAGATTAAGACGCTGGCAGAGTCAGTTCCTGGTGAGGGCTCTCTTGCTGGCTTGCAGATGGCCACCTTCTTACTATCCTCACATGGCAGGGGGAGAGAGAGAGAGAACTCTCATCTCTCTTCTTCTTCTTAGGACAATAGAGAACATTAATCCCATTGTAGGGGCCCCACCCTCATGACCTCATATAAACCTAGTTACCTTTCAAAGGTTCATCTCCAGTTACCATCACATTGGGGGTTAGACCTTTAACATGTGAATTTTGAGGAAACCCAAACATTTAGTCCATAACACACACACAATACATAAGGATATGGAAAAGCTGAATATAAAAGGATCAAAGATTTTCTTTTACATATCAGGCCAATATTGGCACAATAAAATTGTGGTCACTATTTAAATATGAGCTAATATAGATGTTGACATAGAAAGTGTCATTAGGAATTCATAGGGACACTACATTATGAAGAGAGGTCCAGTTCAACAGGAAGATATTACAGCTCTAAGCTTCTACTAGTCCAGTAAAATATATAAAGCAAAAATACATAGACATACAGAAAGAAAAGGACAAATTCACCATTATAGTGAGCAGTTCTATGACTTCTCTGACAATTTTTAACACAGGCACACTTACTTGTGCACAGATTATCCGTGGCTCTGGGGCCTACAGTGGCAGAGCTGAGTGGTTGAGACACAGCTGACATGCTCCACAAAGCCTAAAATATTTACTATTTGATCCTTCACAGAAAAGGTTAACCAAACTTTGCCCTAGAGGAAGATCCTAAGACAAATATTTTATTTTATTTTAATATTTATTTATTTATTTGGCTGTGCTGGGTCTTAGTTGTGGCACCCAGGATCTTCGTTGTGGCATTCAGGATCTTTAGTTGAGGCATGCAAACTCTTAGTTGTGGCATGTGGGATCTAGTTCCCTGACCAGGGATCAAACCTGGGCCTCCAGCATTGGGAGCACAGAGTTTTAGCCACTGGACCACCAGAGAAGTCCAAATATTTTAATAAGTAGTTTATTTACAAAGTGCAAAGAACATTGGTAGGAAAGTAAGGAAAGATGACAGAGGAAAAAAGGTAGTCAACATAGTGTAGGCCAGCAACCTACAACTGTGAGCAACTGATGCTTCATTCCATTGGGTGGCTCTGTATAGTATAGAACACATACCTCACGGAAAGAGCCAGGTTTAAGACATCTACCAAGACAGGCAAGAGAGAACGACAATGGTCCCAGCTTCAGCTCTAGCATATCCAACGTCATGTACTGAGAAGGGAAGAAAAGTGTAAGCAAAAGCAAGAGAGCAGATGCTCATTCTAATCCTACCCCTCAAAGTGCACGTTTCTGAGCCAAGTGCAGGTCTGAATAGAGGAAATGGAGAGAATTTTTTGAATTGGAAAAGAAATCGAAATGTAAGATTTTTGACAACAGAATATAAGACCGTTCTAATACCTAAGTGAGATGGGAAAATCTGAGATTTGTCTGAGGAATCCCTTGAGACAGGGCAGGAAGAGCCTGGATTTTGGGGATTTTGAAGGGATTAAATGAATACTCTTTCATAATTGCACCTCACCAAGTCCAGCTCATTTAATTAAACATTAATAAAAGACAGTTCCCAAGATGCTAGGATCTATGAAGATCACAAAACAGCAAATTGTGAAGGAGAGATTGGGGTGCGGAGGGACATTCATTAGAGTGAAGAGTGAAGGTTTCTCTAAGGAGGAGGCCTGGTGTGCACCATGGACTGTGCTAGGAATTGAAAACACAGGCATGAAAGACCAAGATTTCACAGGAAGAGAGCAATGAGAAAGACTGTGCCAAAAGACCCACTGTCACAGGAAGTAGTGTCACAGGAAGTAGTGTCACAAGAATACAAAACTGGCATCTAACCAAGCCAGAGACACACACACAAACCAAAAGGAAATCAATGGTGTTGAAGAATTTTAAGGAGCACAGTGACATATCAGGTCTCTGCTTTCTAAAAATAAATGTGACACTAAAATGGAAGGTGGGCTGGAGGAGTAAGTGCCGGGGGAAAAAAGGCAGTAACAGCAAGAATATAAAGAAAGAGCATTAATGAATGAACAGAGTCAACCCAATCTAGTCATTGTCTAAACATGAGACTGTAATAGGTACTCAACAAAAATTGAATAAATGAATTACTGCATGACTCTTTGTCCCTCAAACCATGTTTACCATGACTGAACACTATAATATGATCCAGGAGTTTGCCTGCTGAGAGAGCTGCTTAATTCAAAGGGAGAAGGAAATCTAATTGACTGTTCTAAGCATTGAATTGAAACTAGACTCAATCTTCATCCCCGCCCCCCTCCCCAACATCACAGGATACAATATTGAAGTCATAGGGTAAAAGGAAAACGGTACTTTAATAATGTGTTAATGTTTATTGAGTACTTTCCATTTGCCAATGCAGTACTAAGCACATTATACCCATTATCTCATTTCATTCATTCAACAAACATTAGTTGAATGAATGGTCTAGGTAATATTCTAAGCATCAGGGAAACAACAGTGAACAAAGCAGATGTTCTCTGCCTTCAAGGATATGAGGGTTGTAGGGAATATTGACAGTGAACAAGGTAACCAGTAATAAATAAACAAAATTCAGATAATTCAACTGTAAAAAGGAAATAAGTTGGGAGATATCATAGAAGAACTTGGAGGCAGGCAGCAAAAGGGAGGTTGAAAGGCCTCTTTGAAAAGATGTCATTTAGGCTAAAATGTGGATAAAAAGAACCTCACCCTATGAAGATCTAGAAAAATAATTGCCTCAAACAAAGGAAAGAGCAAGTAAAAATATCTTGAGGCAAGAAATAGTCTGGTTTGTCTGAGAAGAGAAAGGAGATGAAAGATGCTGAAGTGTGATTAGCCAGGAAGAGATGAGTGAGCCATGGATTAGGAAAGATAAGGAAGGCCAGGCCAAGGAGGGCCTAATAGACTGTACAGAAGTTGGTATTACTGAACTTGCAATGGGAAACCACTGGAATGTTTTTGAGCAAGATAGTAACATGACTGGAAGAACATTCTCTGGCTGCATGTTGGAAAATGGATTTGGTGGGTGGTTCAAGAGTGAACACAGTTGGACCAGTTGGAAGACTCTCTTTCCAGTTATGTGGAAAAAGATAACGAAAAGTAGATGCATGACTGAACACAGCTGGAAGTAGAACATGCAAATCTCGTTGGCCAGTTGGATATGGGTAATGAAAAGCAGACAGATAGCAAGCAGAAAACTTAGTTTTTGGTTTGAGCAACTGAAAACAGGATGGTGCCATTTATGCATAGCAAATGGAAATAAGTGGGGACGGAGGGTGGTGGAGGGGAAGAATTGAGACAACTGTTTTGAGCAAGTAGAGCAAGATATATATCTAACTTTGAACAAGTAAAGTGACATACATTTAGGCACATATATCAAGTCAGCAGCTGGATTTATTAATCTGGAGTCAAAGCAAGAGATAAACATTTGGAGCATACCGGGAAATAGATGTTATGTAAAGAATGAAAATGGTTTAGATTACCAAAGATTGACGTATTAGAAAGAAGAGAAGAGAGGGGAGAGGAGGAAAAGAAAGACAGAGGTGAGAAGGGGAAAGGGGAAGAGAAGAAAACAGAAGACAGCCCACCTTAGCTTCAGAATAAGACAGAAATAGAGAGGCAGGGGCTGGATAAATGGAAAGAAAATCAGGTGGGTACAGTAAGTCCCCTACATACGAACATTCACGTTGAGAACTTTCAAAGATGTAAATGTGCGTTTGCATGTCCAATCACGTAAGTTAGTTCACGTGTCTGGTGTACATTGTCACATATGTGCATCCTCTACAAGTGGTTGTGCTTTTGTGTACTTTACTGTACAGTACTATATAGAGTACAGTATCTTTATTTCAAGCCCAGGATGTCTGGAAGCAAATGTAAAAGCAGTGGTGATGTAGCTGGTACTGCTAAGAAGTGCCAGCTGTTGTACAGTACTACCGTACTTTTCAAGGTACTGTACTGTAATATTAAAATTTTTTCTTTATTTTTTGTGTTTGTTTTTTGTGTATTATTTGTGTGAAAGTATTATAAACCTATTGTAGTACAGTTCTATATAGCCAATTGTGTTAGTTCGGTATCCAGGCTAACTTTGTTGGACTTACGAACAAATTGGATTTACAAACGTGCTCTCAGAACGGAACTCATTCATATGTAGAGGACTTACTGTAGCTTATAGTCAAAGTTAAGGGAAGAAAGTGTTTCAGGATGGATGTAGAATACCAAATGCTATTGAGCGGTTGAGTAATATAAGAAGAAAGGAATATCCACAATAAATTTTCACAATGGCCCTGAGGTAATCAGTACTACTATCTTTAAAGTTGAGAAAACAAGAGTTTTAGAAAGAAATCACTTAAAAATTAAGTTCTGGAAATAGGATTCTAATTGAGGCTATCTGACATTAAAAAATAACTTTATCAGGGCTTCCTAGGTGGCGCAGTGGTGAAGAATCCACCTACCAATGAAGGGGACGTGGGTTCGATCCCTGCTCCAGGAAGATCCCACATGCCTCAGAGCAACTAAGCCCGTGCGCCACAACTATTGAGTCTGTGCTTTAGAGCCTGTGAGCCACAACTATTGAGCCCATGTGCTGCAACTACTGAAGCCCACGCGCCTACAGCTCTTGCTCCGCAACAGGAGAATGAGGAGCCTGCGTACCACAACGAAGAGTAGCCCCCATTCACCGCAACTAAAGAAACCCACGCACAGCAAAAAAGATTCAACCCAGCCAATTAAATTAATTAATTAATTAATTAAAAAAATAAAATAAAATATCATGAGGTAGATATTGAAAAAGAGCACATAGAAGGTCTAATTTGGGAGAGGAAGCACTCTAGATTGACAAGAAATAGGGTTTGTAATACCAGCTTATGATTCAGGCAAGTGAAACATTGCTCATTTTATTTCATATTGAGTGATTCACCAGATACTTTCTGAGTATCCACTCTGGGCCATACACTGTTCTAGGCTCTGGACATACAGTGGTTACCAAGATCCTGCCCTCAAGATGCTTACATTCCAGTGAGGGGAGCTAACAATACATGAGAAAACAAATACATGATCTTACAGATTCAGACAGTAACTAACGATGGGAAGGAAAATAAATCAGAAGGGGGAAGGTATGATGGAGAAGCAAGGGCTGTTTCCTCCAATGGGCGGTCAGGATAAGCCTTCCACAGCGGGTGATACTAGAGCACGGACTTACAGAGTGAGCCATCTATAGATAGGGAAAGCAAGTCCATCAACGTGAAGGGCCAGGAAGTGACTGAAGTTCGGTCTATTTGGCAGAAGAGCCAGAGGGTGAGAGTTGCTGGAGAAGAATGAATCAGAAGGGGTGGCTGGAAGAGAAGTGTGGGCTACGAGAAGAAACCAGACCAGGTGTGGCCCAACAGGCCATGGCAAGGAGTTTTCATTTAATTCTAACTACAATCACTTAGAGGAGTTTTGAGTATGGTGGGGATTTGTTCTGATTTATGTTTTCCAGGTTCATTCTATCTGCTGTGTAGGAAACAGACTCTGGGAACACAAATGGATGCACAAAACTGCCAGGTGAGCAATTTGACAGAACTTTTCAGGTATAACCCAAAGCTTTAAATTCTCATAGGTGCTAGTTATGCTGAGGGTCAAAATGTTCCTGACATGTAATAGGCATGTGTTGATTAAGAAAAGAAGTTAAGATTAGAGTGAGGTAAGCTTCCCACCACAAACACAAGCATTTGAACCGTAATTAACTGCCATGGTTTTATGAGCATTTATCCAGACCCAATCCGAGGGCTTTATTAGCTCCATTTTATGTTTCCATAAAATCTAATAGGATATTTTATTTTGTTCTTGGAGAGACTTTAATTGTAAAATATTTTGTAAGTTATAGCATTATTTACATGGCTGCTAAGATACAGCATTATTTGCATGTATTAAGGAGAAAAATATTGTGAACCTTTTAAATATTTTCATATAGCAATTGCATTTCATTATTAAAGGAAAGAATAAGTATTAAGACATATGGAATAAGCAAACATATGCTATAGAATAACCAAATAAAAATCAAATGTATTTCTAAAACTAGGATCTAATCAATTCTCTTCATTAGTTTTCTAAGGAAGCATAACAGCCTTCAAGAACAATAGAAAAAAAGAGCAAGATATAAACAAGCTTCCTTACAGAAAATTAGAAAATGCTTATGTGTCTGTGTGCCTAGGACCAAGCAATATTAAAACTCCAAGTAACTTCACTAAAACTAATCTTATCTTACCTTAAATTCTATTTTATGCTTAGGGATGTTGAATTAAATTTTAGTAAAGAGGATTATTTCTAAATAGGACTATAACGATATATTTTTATTGATACAGCAATGTTCTTTAAGTTTATACAATTGTTCCCTGACTTAAGCTGATTGAACATAGTTTCAAAAGGTTCAAATGAGTTTAAGGGAATACCATAGATTATTTTCAATGTCCTTTTCACAGAGGATGGGTTCAAAGATGGAGAAAAATTAAATCCTTGTAGGCTGTACTCACGGTGAATTGAAAAATAAAAGTTGAGAAAAGCCTGAGGGAGTACAGACTTCAGGCCTTCTAATTTAGGAAAAAATTGAATACAGCTCAAAGGTTGTGGGACATATTCCATTACATGTTTTTCCCCAGACTTTACAATTATTTTGTAGTAGCTTGGGAGATGGGATTTGAATTTAATCCTCCCCCAAAATGCACTTGGCTTCCTTATATTTCAACCACCTCTTTCACAGAGCTTCCCACTCAGTCATGGGCATAGGGAGAGCTTCCAAATTAAGCAAGCTGAGGTCAGCTACGCTCAGCTGGGCTAGGCGGAATTCACAGTGTTTTCAACCAAACTAACCTTAATATTTTCTAATATAGCAAAGGCTTGAAACTAAGCTATTTTCAAATTTCTTGAGTAACTTGATTTAATCAATAAAATATCTGTATTAACATCATTCTATGAAAAAATGTACTTGGGTAACTTGATTTATTCAATGAAATATTTGTATTAACACAATTCTATGAAAAAAAAAAGAAAATTGCATGTCTAAATTAATTTAAATATCCCATGAACAATCTTTTTCTATGTTATTGATTTAGAAAGTTGGCATTTTATACACGTAGAGTAGAAAGAAGCAACATAGTGAAGACAAGAGATACCTGCCTTGGAGGCCTGTAGTTTTCTGTAAAGTGTTAACATTCTGAGCCTCAGCGTTTACATCTGAAAAAAGGGGAACAGTGATGTCTAATTCATTATATTTTTGTGAAATGTAAATGAAATAAGGTTAAACAATGCATAACTCTTGGTGTAACAGTAGAACATATACGTGAGTTCTTCCACTATCCTGTCCAATCACTGAAAAAACATAAATCCAAAAGAAGTATAATCTGAATTAATGAAGCACTGTCTGGTGTAAAATGTTACTGACAAAAATTAAGTTCATGTTTGCGTAAAAGAGACAAAAGTGTGTCTTGATGTTATAAATAGATGAAATAAATATGCTCAAGGCATAGACTATGGGAAGGCAGGAAATCAAATTAATGGAAGCAAAATCTAAGGTATAGAAAAAGAGGAAAACTGGAGGGAAGAGGAATCCCACTTAGTAGAAATGGTTCCCACCATAACTGCCTAGAGACTTGAGGTAAGAGAAATTGGAGAATATACCAGATATGACAAAGGGATACATTTTAAAATGTAAAGAACTCTTGTAGATAAACATAAAAACTTCTCAATGTCTATGGAAAATGCAACAAAGACATGTATAGACAGCTTAAAGGAAAAGAAATATATGTGGGCCTTAATATACGAATAACTGTTCTGCCTTTATAGGAATAAAGTAATCTAAGTGTCATTTGTTGCCTATCAAAGTAGCAAATTTTTAAAATGATGTAAAAAAGAACCACCACTATAAAACCCATGCTCTCACCAACTGCTGATGTGAATGTAAATATGTACACCCTTTGTTGAAATCAATTTGGAAATATCTATGGAAAGCTATTAAAAAGAGTTTGTATTCTCTAAGTAATTACACTTCTAAGAAAATAATTAGATGCAGGGAATTCACTTGTCGTCCAGTAGTTAGGACTCGGCACTTTCACTGCTGAGTTCAATCCCTGATCAGGGAACTAAGATCCCACAAGCCATGGTGCAGCCAAAAGAAGATAATAATAATAATCAGATGCAAAAATTATATGTAAGGATGTTATTTTCAACATTGATTTAAATACAATGAAATTATCCAAATATCCCAACAATAGTAAATAGAAAAATGGTGAGTAAGCTATGATTATCTATATAGTGGACTATTAGGGAACCAATAAATATGTATTTGAATCTTTGATAAACATGCCTTCCTTATCCATGAAAACACAAAGTGTAATACAGAGACATAGCTCAAGAAATATAGAATCTTGAATAGATACTACACACCTTGTTATAACTTTGGTAAGAAAAGATTGTTTACAAGCCTGGACTATGAAGATAGGAATAGAGATTTAGGAAAATGTATCTCTGTGTCAAGAAAGAGCACTCCTGAGCTAAAGCTGTCATTTAAATATCCATACCAGATCAATATATCAGGCTACTTTTTTTAAAACTTAAATTGGAATTTTTCATTCATAAAATATATTGAGAAGCTATGTGACCCTTGAACTAAGGATATGAGCTTTGATTTCATGTAGTTCTAGGATGAGGGTCTATTCTATTTTCTGATAGTTGATGACTTAGGGTAAGTTATTTAACTCTTCTAAGCCTCAGTTTTCCACTGTAAATGAAAGACCATCAGGACTTCCCTGGTGGTCCAGTGGTTAAGACTCTTCCCTTCCACTGCTGGGGACATGGGTTCAATCCCTGGTCAGGGAACTAAGATCCTGAATGTCACATGATATAGCCAAAAAGTTAAAAAGACTATTCATCATACTTGATGAACAGTGTTAGAATAAGATTTGAATTAAAGTCAGATTGTATGTAAAGTATGACACCTAGGTCTCAAAAGATGGTAGTGATTGCCAGTATAGTTTCATGGCATTCATTATTTCCTAAGCCCCCAAAAAACTTTTATTTAAAGACCTTTGATTTACCAATTCCATCCACAATTCTTAAAGCCCACCGTCTGTCAGGAACTCTGTGCTCAGCTCCATGGATGTAAAGATAAATGCGTTAAGCTTTGTTTGCTGCATTAGCTCTCTCTGATAATGCATTGGACAGTAGGGCAAAGTTTGCTACTATAACCCCTGTACTTAAAACCCCATATCCAGAAAAGTATACAACTATTATAAAATATAAAAAGCGCCATTAAAGCATAATGTGAAAACCACTTTAGAGGTGCAAAGCAAGAAAGGAATAATTACCTTGACATTGAACAAAACCTTCAAAGATTGAAAGCAAGGCTCGAACTAGAATATTCACTAGCATAGACTTTTGGATTCCTCCCTGTGACTGAAAATAGCATGTTCTCACTTAAAAAATAATAGTTAAGATGAGATAATTGATTTCTCTTTGGAGGTGTAAAGAAAATAGCAATGGCATTGTGAATTGTGCCATGTATACAAATGAGGAAACATCTGAAGTTCAGGGATTGTAAGCATCCCTAAACAAACTTCCATTCAAACTACCAAATATATATATAAAAGCAGAAGTCAGTGAAAAGGAATAAGAACTTGCCCAGGTCTGACAAGCATCAGAAGCGCTATTGTTGCAATAGGGCCTTATACACAATTTCATCTGTATCATTCAGCAAGTTCTCCTGCAATTATCTAGACAGAAAAGTTGCTGGGGAGGGAATCAGGGAGATATTTCAGTGCTCTATTCTGTTCCTGCAATTACTTTGCCACAGGCTGGGTCGAGTTTCAAGCGGGGGTGGTGGAAGAAGAGATAAGAGTTAACATTAAATGTATAAGTAAAGGATAACTTTTAACGACAAAGAAAACTTTCAAGTTACAGGCAGTTGATTTAAGTATCCTTCTAAACCAAATGTCCTTTGCAAGCCAAGGGAACTTGAGTTCCACCTTGGTGAGTAGAGATACCCACAAGTTCTGATTGGAGGGCGAGGTCCAGCAGCAAGGCAAGGAGAAAGAGGAGTGGCAAGAGGGGAACTGACCTCTGATGCAAAGCAGGACTGCAGGTAGTAGCCATGGTGGAAGTAACCACCATGGGGACTGGCTGTGGGTGCAAAAATGGAGCTCAGCCCATGGAGAGAAACAGTTGGCCAGGGCTGGCAAATTTCTCAGGCTCAGACACATGGGATGTTATGTAGAGTCAGGAATCTTGGGCCAAGTTCACTACTAGAAGTCGCCTATTTAATTCACAAACGATTATGTAATGAGGGTGCTGCTGACCACTGTTCCAGTTCAGGGTCTCCCTATGGATCGTCTCCCTTCTGAGCTCATTAGTTTTCTACCCTTCTCTGTGCTTGTGGGTATCCTGGGGCGTTACAGAAGGCTGGGTGATGAATGGGGCATGGAAGAGATAAATGTGCTTGCTGGGATTTCAGAAATGGTAAATGTGAGTCTGAGCATATGGTGTATGAGGGGTAAAAAGAAAGTTGAGGCTGGGGTGTGGTTAGAACAGCCTGGTAAGTCACCCCGAAGAATAGACTTTAACTGTTCTGTAGGCAATGGTGAGCTACTGAAAGTATTTCAAGGGAGTAATATGCTTCAGCCAAGCATTTTTAAAAGGAGTAACTATGGAGGGTATTTTGGAAAAAAGCATTTGAGACAGTTAGAAGACAATAATAATAAAGAAAAAAAATAAAAATATTGAACCAAGATAGGACAGCAGTAATGGGAGTGAGACAGAAAAGGAGAAAAGTTTGGGAAAGAGAGCCTTAAATGTAAGCAAGAGAACCAACTGAAAGTGACAATGACTGATGATTTTAATCTAGGCAAATATGAAGCGAGTAATGCCATCCATACAGGATGAGGAAAGAATGTTGAAAAAAAGTGGTAATGAATTTGGTTTGAGGCATGCTGAGTATGGAGTAGCAAATAACCATATATATAAAACAAAAAACAAAACTTACGTTTAAGGCCATTTTTAATTCCCATCAAGTAGATGACTAAAGGAAATCTCAACATCTTGAGACCCAAAAAACTAGATGGTGATTTCTGACAATACAAAAAGATTCTTTACTCTGGTATAAAATGGTTCCACCGGATTCTTTCACATCATGACTTTGCCCAATGCATCAAAATCATGATTAATTTTTAAATATTAGGTCTAGAGATAAATAAGAATTGCTTTGTGACAGGATAGTTTGAATGCAAACAAAAATTCCCTAGAGTAGAGTTAAAGTGAGGAGATTAAGAGAGGAACAGAAGGAAAGGAGAAGGCAAACGTGTGAGGAGAAAGGCAGAGAAAGTCACAAAGGAAAAGAACATGAATCTGAGGGCAAGAGCAGCCAGCACCGGAACAGCAAGAGGATGAAGCATCTACGCTTTGCAGAAGGGCAGGGAATCATATGTAAGGACAAAAAGAAAACCTCTGTTGTGAAAGATCATGCAGAGCATCTCTTTCTCAAAGTCCAATACTCAGTTTGCCTGGTGCTCTTGAGGGTTACAGGAAAGGTCCTCTTAAAGGCAGGAACTTTGAGATATCCTTGCAGTCTCTAAAGCCTGAAGTTCTACCTCTTATTAGCACTGTGACCTTAGGCTGCTTGACCTCAGCCTCAATGTCTGCATGTGCGAAATACAGATAGCATCTAAATAATTTACGTGAAAATTAAATGAGATAATGTAGTACGGTGCTTGGTACACAGAAAGCATTAAACAAATGTCAGTTTTTGTTATGAACAAGAAAAAAACTCATACATGTGTTCCAAATAATTTCGTATTCCACCATTAGGTATTAATTTATCACCCTTTCCAGCTGCCTTTTACTAAATGAAAGTTCAGCCTGAGAAGGGTAAACTATTCCAGTCACTAACACTATAGTGTGGGGTCCTTAAGCCCATCCCATCTTCCAAGCAGTAGGAGGGATTTAGGCTAGCATGGTTTCAAAATAGCATATGGAACACTTCAAAAAAAACTATAGGAGAAATGAAGAAAATGCCATTTTAGAATTTGGCCTGGCCTCCTCCGACATCAAATGTCAAAGAAAATAAATCTTAACAAAAGCATTGTATGTAAGAGATACAATTTTTCAAAGAAGGTGTTAAAATGAGGAAGCACAGAGTAAAAAAGACTACCAATTTACGAAGAAGCAGCAAAGACAAAGTAGAAGATGTGAGTTTGAAATGAAAATTTGATGTGGCTTTAAGGGTTCTCACTGGTGAGTAAAGACGTTGGAGGTTAGTTTGGGTAAAAGTCCTCAGAAAAAGAGTGGGTCTGGACACCATGGGGCAAAGAAGCAAAGGACTCAAGATTAGAGAGAGCATAGAGTTTAATGAAGAGATCAACCTTCAGTAAAAAGTGGTACCTGTTGGATTTAGCATCTAGTACTACATTGCTTTGTTTACATTTCTTATACAGCAAACTTGTCTCTCAATATTGTCATGAGATTCTGTAAATTCTGTAAATTATTTTTGGTAATGCTACCAAAGTAATAATTTTTCCTCAAATCCCGCCATAGAAAAAATGGATATTACATTTCCTTTTTTAAAAAATCAACCTTTTTAAAGAAAAGTTAATTTTAAACATGAAGAAAATTAAAATTATAAAAATAAAATGCTATCATAAGTTTCTTGTACAAGACATGGCCATTTCTCATTTTAGAGGCAATTGATTTATGAATTTGTGGAACAAAGAAATCAAAAAATGATGCCATGTACTATGTCTTTCCTATTGTTGCAGTCTCACATTTTTCTTTACAGATAAATACATCTCAAACATAATTTTAAATTATACTTTCTCATATATATACTCTGTGGTCAGCTGCCAGCCCAATTCTTTCTCTCTCATAGTGGGTGGAGTGTCAACTCTGAGCATGGTAATGTGACTTGCTTTGGCCAGTGGCATGATACCAGTCAGAGGATTGGAAAACCCTTGTGCATTTCCCCTTGCCTGCCCTGGCATCTCCTTTCTTGCACCTTTGTTCTCATAACCATGAGAACATATCTGGGCTATCCTTTTAGAGAATGAGACATGGGAGGAAAAGCTGCATCTCCCTTCATCCTGTCTGAAGCATTCCCAGTTCCAGCCCTCAATTGGCTGTAGTGAGTCCAGCCAAGATCAGCAGAACCAGAATAATAAGTGCGTGTTGCTTCATACCACTAGCTTTGGTGTGGTTTGTTACTTAGTATCATACCATTCCAGTAGTTCATTGATTCACACATACACACATACACTCACACACACATTTACTTGGCTACCTTGACAGAACTATAATCTCATACTTCTTAGTTCCCACGGTAACACTCTATACTCTGAACATTGTTAACAGGTTTTTTAAATGTTGATTGATAGATGGATTATTGAGAACTGTGTTAATCAAATTTCTAATCCATTAAAAATAAATCACTGTTCTAGCGGTGATTTTTTGTTTGTTTCAAGACTCTTTTTCACTTTAAAATATTATTGAGGACCCTAAAAAGCTACTGTTTATGTAGATTATATCTATTAATATCTACTGTATAAGAATTTAAAACTGGGAAGTTTTTAAGTGCAGGAATCACAAGCACACATTGCATTAGCCATCAGAGTGTTGATGTCATTACAAGTAATGTGGCCTCTGGGAAATCCCACTCTATGTTCTCAAGAGAATGTGAGTAAAAAAGACAGATGAACCAATATTTGCAAAAGACTTAAAATGGGTACCTGACAAATAGTAATATATGATGCCAAATAAAAATATGATATAGCTATCCTCTGTTTGTTTTCTGAATATCACTACTGTATAGTCTTTAAAATCATCACATATGAGATAATTTACAATAAAATGTCTGCCAAAGAAGATATTTAATCATTTTAAGTAGGAAATATTACAGTATTCGCATTTCTACATGATAAAGGATTCTTTCCAACACCAATTTAATTAGTATGCTGCTTTTCCACCAAACAGCAAATCAGTTAAAAATCCCTACATTTCAGAGGCAAAACACAAAGGCAGCTGAGTGAAAAACACACAGACACTGCTCAAAGCCACAGCATGACACAAATAAAGAAATAAGCTTTCGGTTATAAGAAGTGATTAGCAGCCTGCATTTTGCAGGTTATGTGGAAGGATACAAAGCCTGTTGGTTCCCACTCGATATCCATTATTCCTTTCCCCCCTTAGTTATAAAACCCTGGTTTAACTCGAAGTGGCAATGTTCTCTTTTTTAATTGCCTGCTGCTTGAAATGTAGACGTGAGGGTTACAGCCCCCAAAGCCATCTCAGACCACGAGGTAACATGAAGCATGAAAGCTAGAAGCCGAGGATGAACCGCATGACCAAGAGCTTGTATTTCTGATGAAAATGAGGAGGCATCAGATAATGGTGAATTGTCTGCCTCCAGACCTCCTTTACATGAGGAAGAATCTTCTATCTTGCTTAAGCTATTATTTGGGGGTATTCTCTTAGTCACTGAGGTGCAGCCAACTTAAACTATATAACATATGTGATAATAAATGTTTTTTAAATTGAACTCTAAAAAAATCATGGAAGTAAAGACTTGTAATTTTAAACGAAAAAGAAAAACCAAACATTTGACTAAAAGTTTTCAATAATTTCAATTTAGATGAACTGGGAATTAATAACAAAACTTAACCGTGAATCATCTGGAGTGAAGTGTTTATAACTATGCTTTATGTTACCAGAGATTATCTGTATTTGTCAGTTCATAATTTATTTTCAAATACTCTAAATTAATTTTTTGTTGTCTCCATAAAGGTTGAGTATTTATGGAGACAACTTTTTTTGTGAAGTTTACAATAAGATTTGGGTCAAATAAAATAACCTGTTAATAACTCTCAGTACTGAGTATTGCTTGGGGGGTGGGTGTGTGTGTGTGCGCGCCTGTGTGTATATGTATGTGTGTTTGCTATATTTAACAGATTTTACTGAAAATTTTAAAACTTTCAGAAGCATAGAGGTATTGAATGTTTGGATACTTGCAGCAAAGTAATACTCAATGAGAATCAAAGAGCTAGACAACTCTGAGAATGTTACTTTATCAAGGATGTTTTCTGACTTGGTTTGTTATATCTTCAATAATTCTAAGTTATATTGATAAAAATGTTTTACCACTAAACCTAAGTTCTTCTCTGATGAACTTCTAAAAATTACAAAATTATACAACAAGGATGGAGGGGAACTAGACTCTCCTAGGATTATGTGACTTTAAAGAAATATCATTGTATTAAACATTTCCCCAACCCTAAATATTCATGCAGTTTTCAGTTTTGTTCATCAATTTTATTATAGATTACACAGCTGTAATGCTTAATTTTATGTGTTGATTCAACTGAGCTAAAGGATGCCCACATAGCTGGTAAAACATTATTTCTCGATGTGTCTGTGAGGGTATTTCCAGAAGAGATTAACATTTGAATCAGTAGACTGAGTAAAGGAGACTGTCCCCACTAATGTGGCACACATCTATCCAGTCTCTTGAGGGCCTGGATAGAACAAAAATGCAAAAGAAGGATGAATTTGCTCTTTACTTTGGCTGGGATATCCTTCTTCCCCTGCCCTCAGACATCAGCTCCCCTGGTTCTTAGGCTTTTGGACCTTAGTTCTCCAGCTTGCAGATGGCAGACTGTGGGACTTCTTGGCCTCCAAGACAACGAGTCAATTTCTATAATAAATCTCCTCATGTAGATATAGATAGATATAGATATAGATAGATATAGATATAGATATATATCTCCAATTGGTTCTGTTTCTCTGGAGAACCTCAACTAATACAACAGCAATAAACATTTATTTATGCAGCTTTTCCATTTTGTTATTTCTAAGGGCAGGTTGTCAAAGCTGTTAAAGTTTTTTATAGTGGAAACGATGGTTGAAATAGAAAGAGATACCCCCCAAATATTTTTTATTTGTACTTTCCCAATGAATTATTTGCAAAATATGTGAAGGTAGAGAAGAATATTTGAGGGAAAAAAATACATGCTGAGAAAAAACCTTGAACCTAATGAGTAGACACTAACAGGTACAGAGACATGAAGTTGCTATGTATTTCTTTCTTCAATCTAATCTTAAATTTCCTTATCCTTAATTTTTTTATCTGAAAGATGCAAGCAATAATACAAGCTACTCTGTCTTGCCCCAGATGAATGATACTTGGTGAGAGTACATAGAGAACATTTGAGCTCTGTTCATAGACATTTGCACTGAACAAAAATCTTAACTGATTTTCTGATAACAGCCTATACAGAAAGTGGCATAAAGAGAAATATTATATTGAGTAGGCTTAACTGCAGAAAGAAGTCCTCCAAAACTGTTAAGCCATGGAACTTCAAAACTTCTAGGATTTAACACAATCCACCATTGTTTGTCTGAAACGTTGATTCATGAAGAGTTTTGCTTTGAGAGGACATGTGGGAAACATTATAACTGATGCTATTACTAAGGAAAGAGCAAGGCCATGTCATATAAACAAAGAAAAGCATAAAATGTTCTCCAGGAAATCATATGATTTCGAGTGTTTGGGGTAAATATAGTACATCATGATGTTAATACTTCTAGCTATCGAAATCCTTACCATTTCTTTTTTATGCAAGCTCCCTAAATGTCTATGCTTGCCTAGATATTAATATATAAGGACAGTGAAGAAAATGGCTATAAAACTGTCAGTATATCAAGGGAGCTAGACCTAATATCACAATGATGATTAATAATGACATAATCACATGAAGTTGCTATTATTTACCCATTTTAAAGATGAGTAAATTAAGGCGTGCATACATTAGGTAATAATGGGACCTTCAACATGCTTCAATTAATTTGAACGTAGGTTTCTGGGAATCCAAATATTGCTCTGTGTATTATGCCACAAACTGAGCATATTTTCTTTGCCCTCAAGGAACAAGAGTAAACCCTGGGGGAAAGAAAACACTATGCAAACATAATGTGATAGGTGGCATAAATGAAAATCTAATAAGATTTAGGTATACATGGGGAGGGGGTAGTATAACAAACTACCAAGGTGGAGGGGGGTGACTCTAGAAAGACTTAACAGTGAAGAGAGCATTTGAGTAGCCTCTTGAAGGACAAATTGTGGGAGGTAGAAATAGGAAGTATTCCAGGTAAATCTGACAGTATGAATGATCAGAGGTAAAAAATAATAAATGACTTTTACATAGCACTCTACTTATGCCAATCACTGTCCTAAGTGCCTTACAAAAATCTACCAGCTCATTCATTTGGTTCTCAGCATAACCTTAGACTAACTGCTATAATTATCCCCATTATAAAGAAGAAACTGAGGCACAGAGAGGTTACGTAACTTGCCTAAAAGTCACACAGCTTGGAATAAGCAGACCAGGATTTGAACCTTGGGTATCTGGCTTGAAAGTCTGCACTCCTTACCCCTCTCCGTAGTGAATATAAGATTTCTTTAGGATTGAAAAATAATCAGGGATTGGTGGTAGAATGAATGAAAGGGTGAAAACACTAAAAAGGTAGGGGTAGAGGATGGGGGCCTTGAATGTCATTCTAAGGATCTTCATTTCCATTCTGTAAGCAGTGCATGAAGTTCTCTGAAAGAAAGGAACCATATTCAGGATTGAGTTTAAGAAAAAGTTCTTAGATGGTTCTGTGAAAAAAAATAAACTACAAGCAAAATAACAGAGCCAGAAATCTCAGAAAAATTATTGGAAAGTTTCTTTGACAGTTCAGTGAAAAATGGAGGGCTTGAGCCAATCTCAGTTGGAAAAAAAGTTGGTATAAAACAAGAAGAATCACACTCAAGACTTATTGAAATTATACCTCCCTTTGGGATCTGGAAAAGTGCTCGAGAGAAGAGAATGATCTTCTCAGCATTTTCCATAGCATCTTACTTTCATAGCTATAGATTCAATTTTGGATCTATGGTCATTTCATTGGAGGTTTTCAGAAAGAAAGCGAAAACAAAATAATCTCCACCAATAAAGTTAGAAAAGGAACTAACTCTAATAATATAGTTGGTTTTTCTCATAAGAAAGAGCATGGGTATAATAAGATGACTTAACAATGAACTGTTCTAAAGATTGAATGAAATAATATATGGAAAGTGTTAAGGACAGGGTCTGGCACAAAATTAGGCACTTAAAAAATTACAACCTACCATGTTATTGCTATTATTATTAGAGCTTCACACAGGTCCTGTTTCTTTAGCCTTAACTCTTCCCTAAGGAGTGCTGTGTCTCTCACCAGTCACTGCAGAGGAGGGTGTCACTAAAGGGACTAAAGTCACAGTGACACATTGTCGTACTTCCTCCTCTTGAGGTGCTTCAGGTGTTTGTGCTGCTGCTTCTACCAGAAAGTGGGGCAGTCACTCACCCATGGGATCCAGAATGTGTTAGGTACTCAATAAGTGCAAAATCTTCTCCCCAATGGATGAGCGAGGGTGTGTCCCTTCTACTCATCTACCAGGTAAACAGGTAGAAGAAAAAGGGAAGAAGCAGAAGAGGAATCTGAGAAAACAGTTTTATTTTGAAAAGAGACTAATTATTGTAACATATATGCAGCTGTACTGAACTGCATAAGAAAATAATACAAACTGAGACAGTTCTTTGTGGAAGAAAGTCTGTGAAACAATAGAAAATCTGTGTATTGGTTTCTGCCCCTGGTTCCTGGCACAGGGCTCCTAAAACTCTTGTAGTTTCCTAAGTGATAAGAGCATTAGGATAATTTTTTGTTCTAATATTTGGTCTTAGACCTCAGTCCCTGACATACAGCTCCTAAATTCCTTGGAATTTCGTAGGTGATAGGAGTGTCTTTTGTTCTAATGAGGCAACTATTGGTGGGCTCCTGGATGGCTTCAGGATGGGGCTGGTCACAAGACCAAGCCATGATTAGGAGCTTGGGGCTCTCCTCACCCCAACCCCTCCAGGAAGGGGAGAGGGGCTGGAGAGGTACGATTCCATGATAATAATCAATCATGCCCCTATGTGATGAGGCCTCCGTAAAAATCCCAAAAGGGTTCGGAGGGCTTCTGGGTTGGTGAACACATTCACAGGCCCGGAACATGGTGTAACCTAACTCCACAGGGTCCAAAGCTCCCACACCCAGGACCCTTCCAGGCCTCGCCCCTATGTACCTCTTCATCTGACTGTTTATCTGTATCCTTTATTATATCATTTATAATCAACTGGCAAACTTAGGTGTTTTCCTGAGTTCTATGAGCCATCCTAGCAAATTATTGAAAACTCAAGGAAGGGTTTATGGGAACCCTGATTTATAGCCTATTGGTCAGAAGCACAGGTAACAACCTGAACTTGTCATTGGCATCTGAATCACTGCAGTGAGGGACAGTCTTGTAGGACTGAGCCCTTAAGCTGTTGGTCTGCACTAACTCTGGTTAGTGTTAGAATTGAAATGAATAGTAGGATACTCACGTGGTGTTGGAAAATAGCTTCCTGTGACACATGTGGTCACAGAAGTGTTCTCTGTGAGTAGTGGAGGAGAAACACAGGAGTATTTTTCCTTTTAAATGAGACTTCATCTGAAAAGGGAAGTGGGGCTATATGTATGTTGGTCTAGGATTCGGCACAAAAAAAAAAAAAAAGAAAAATGGAGACATTCTTACTAAGCCCTTGTGCAAATCAGATGCAATGAATTACCTTCAGTCTATGCCTAGTGGGGTTTGCAGAAAAGTGTAGTAAGTGCAATATACACAGGTATTGTACAAGGGATTAAAAAAAAAATCATTTCAATAAAGATGTTGTATTTTACCCAGTACTTTATAGATAAAAACAACAAATAAGAATAACTTACATAATACAAACTATGTTTTTCCAGAATGCTTTCACACTATGAAAAATCTATTCAAGAATTATATCTTACCTGAGAATCTAGTCATATTTGATTATCGAGGAGAGTACCCTACCCAAATTCAATAGTACTGGAAAATTTGAGCCTAGCCTCAAATATCAGGTTGATTAATTATTAAGAAAAAATTCTAAATTTGAAGGAAAAAACAGGAGTGGTATAATTTTTCAGAAGGCCAGTATAATCACTTCTTGCATTATGTATTGAGTCTCTTACAGCCAGCTTGTATTTGGATTACATTTCCCCAATTATAATTTTCTCCATAACTGACCAAGGTGTTTATCTGAGTCTCTCTTTCTTAAATTTTGTTATGATTCATTAGCGACTGCATAATATTTAATTAAGATAATTGTTTAAAATTTTAATATAATCTAACTCATAAGTATGAGTTTAACATTACAGGCAATAAATAATGTTACAGGCAATAAGACAACAAAAAAGATCAAGTTAACATTGCACTAAGATTGAGCTATTCAATTATATATCCAAAGACTAGGTAATTCTCCTCAGCTTTGCAGAGCCATGGGCTTTGTTAGGCCCTGAAAGCAAGCTTGTGCCAATTAGACCATGAAATTAAGACATCACCTACATAAATTCTATTGATATAAATAAATATCTTGAAGGTTGAATCATTTGTCACATAGCTTTTGTTTTCACAGTTCAAACATTTTCTCTAAAATTTAAAAGTATTTAATCAATTTTAAAATATCAGACAAAATTGCATAGATATGCAAATACAAAAGTTCCAGTGACAAGCAAAATTTATAACTACCAAACTTTAATACTAAAAGAGCCAATAAATCAAGTAGTACTTTCTAAGGTCTTACCCTGCCTACAACGCTAGGCGGAAAGATGCATTAATACACAATACCTATATTAATTTGCAATCCAATGGTGATGGTTGGTGACATACATTCTGAATTTAATATTAACATTCACCTAAAAATGTAAAGTATCTGGAGTCATATGGTTTAAGAAATTAGCAGAGAAAAGGGAAACAGTGAAAGTTCAGGAGGAAAATTGGGAAAATGTGGGATTTAGGCAGCATCTTGAGAACAGTTACTGGATCTTTTTATCTCTGTAGCAGAGTGCTTGTCACGCAGCATTTGCTTAATAAATGTTTGTGGAACTAAATTCAGCCACTAGTCACAGGGAAAGGCATTTCACTTAAGCAGAGTTCACCATGCACAGTGGCTGGAAGAATGGGGGAAAGAAGAATCATGTGCAAAGAATGCTCACTCAGGGAGACAGGCAGCAATTTGGAGGAGTGAGAGGCAAGGCTGGAGACGTCAACTTCTGATCAATTCCTCCTCCTCTAACGTTCTTGGTTGCCCACACCTAAGTTTTCTGATGTTTCTTTCTTGAGTGTTTAGTCTACTGAGCCAGTCCTGTGCCAGTCCTGACTAGAGCAAGAAGTACATCAACAATCCCAGCCTTTCTACCTGATGTAACAAAATTGTCATTCTCAAAAACAGACCCAAAAAATCCAGTGACTTTTCGTGAGCAGTAGAATCCTATGCTACTGCTTCTCTGTCTCTACCAGATTCTGGACCTGCCCTTCAGATGGAATCCAGCACCTGCTCTGTGCTTCACTTCCTTTGGGAGCATCTCTTGCCTCTTCTTATTTCTTATCATCTGCTTCTCCATCTTCTGCAGGTTAGAACTTGATATTGTTCTCAAACTACTAGTGTAAACCGGTTCTCAGGCCTCACACTGTGTTCTCTAGTGCTGAGCATCCTCTGAGGATGACTGGCTACCCCACCTCCAGAGCAATCCCTTAGTGCAGGCTCTGTCTCCCACCTCTCTCCTGTCCTGCTGTGTGAATCCTGATCCATGTCTCAACTCTCTCCAATCCCTGACTCCTGTGATGTGCTACTACAAGCAAACATTCTTGTTTTGTCCCTAGGTAGTGAGGCTTGGCAGGAAAGCTAAGTTGGAATTAGGTTTCAGAAAGTCTTGAATGCCACATTAAAGGAATCTGGATATGTCCAATAATCAGAGGAGAGCCTTTGCATAATTTTGAGTGGAGATATGGCACAGAGAACTAGGATTTTCACATGATTAATCTGGAAACTAATTATAGTTTGAAAAATACCATCTGCAATTGCTATACACAGCCTAGTTGAGCAAGATCAATCCACTTTCCTTCCTGTGACATATGGCATTGTAATGATGGCCATCTTCTTGTATACTTAAAGTTTTATAATATTTAAAATTAGCTGTGACAAGTTGCTAAATTGTTACGGAGAAATTTCAAATAAAAGACTATTGTTTTGGTTAAAATAAAAAATAGCTATATATGGAGAAATTAATTGCTCATGAAACGTGACTGCTTCTGATGCTTTGGGATGAAGTGTGTTAATGTTTTCTTCTGTGAATGAGAAAAACATAACCTGTATCAGAGAATATTTTTTCTAGTCATGTTATGTAACACTGTTTTCTTCTGAAATGGCTTTACTTTGATTTTCAAACTAAGAAACATTTTCAGTATATACACAGTATTTTTTAACATTATGACCAAAAATCTAAAACACTAAATTATCAATTCTCTGTTTGAATAATCAAATTATATGTCACATATTTTTAGATTATTTTAACTGAATATCAGTGTTTGTCTTGTTAAAAAAAGATAATTTTGAGTATAGTCATAGAAACTTCCAGTATTTCAAAGAGCAATGGAGCTAGAGGCAGAAAAACTTAATATGTCTGATTCTTAAACAGCTGACTTTGCTAACTGGTTTATTATTTCAATTCTCCAATTAAAATTGATCCACATTAGCTCTGTTTCTAATTATTAGTAGAAGTGAAAAATGCCTTCATCTTTTTCCTACACTTATTTAGTCTAGGATTTGAGTACATAAACCCTTTTTTCAGTCTCACCCAAGCAAGTTACAAACAGACTCCACATAATTATATACCTAAGAAAATGCACTATAATTTATGTTAAGGTGAACTTAGGGAATTTGTGCTAAATAAAAGCCCATGTCTTCTAACTATCAGAGAAATGAAAGTCAAAGCCACAATGAGGTGACACCTCACACCGATCAGAATGGCCATCATCACAAAATCTGGAAACAACAAATGTTGGAGAGGGTGTGGAGAAAAGGGAACTCTCCTGCACTGTTGGTGGGACTGTAAGTTGGTACAGCCACTATGGAAAACAGTTTGGAGGTTCCTTTAAAAATAGAACTACCATATGATCCAGTCATCCCACCACTGGGCATGTACCCAGAGAAAACCATAATCCCAAAAGAAACATGTACCATAATGTTTATTGCAGCACAATTTACAATAGCCAGGACATGGAAGCAACCTAAATGCCCATCAACAAATGAATGGATAAAGAAGATGTGGCATATATATACAATGGAATATTACTCAGCTATAAAAAGGGATGAGATGGAGCTATATGTAATGAGGTGGATAGACCTAGAGTCTGTCATACAGAGTAAAGTAAGTCAGAAAGAGAAAGACAAATATTGTATGCTAACTCATATATATGGAATCTAAAAATGGTACCGATGAACTCAGTGACAAGACAAGAATAAGGACACAGATGCAGAGAATGGACTGGAGAACTCGAGGTTTGGGGGGGGGCGGTGAAGGGGAAGCTGAGACCAAGTGAGAGAGTAGCATAGACATATATATACTACCAACTGTAAAATAGATAGCCAGTGGGAAGTTGCTGTATAACAAAGGGAGTTCAACTCGATGATGGATGATGTCTTAGAGGACTGGGGGCGGGGCGGGGGGAGTCGAGGGAGGGAGGGAATACGGGGATATGTGTATAAATACAGATGATTGACTTTGGTGTACCTCAAAAACTGGTACAAGAGTATAAAGCAATTATATTCCAATTTAAAAAAAAAGCCCATGTCTTTATTATTTGAGAGTGTTAAATAAATTTAAAGTCAGGACTATTTGTCTGATCCCCTTTCCCTAAATGGAAGACCAAGGGACCACCTTCCCAGTAAGATCCTGGAGAGCTAGACTGGTGGGGAAATGCTTCTCTCTCCTGCAGCTGTGAATTACCAAAATCAAACAAGCACAAAAGCCATGAGTCAGGATGGGAAGATCTAGAAAGTTAAGGAATAAGACCACTTGCTCTAGGAACCAGAAAGGCAATTACAACCATCATTTCCTTTCAGCTGGCTCACTCAATGCTCCTCACCTGTGCTTAAAGTGTCAGGATCCATGTTTCATCCATCTTTGTAAACCAAGTTCCTAATATGGTGCCTCAGATACAGTAGATGCTCAACACATTAACTACTTAAATAATGTAATGTGTTTTTATCATATAAAAGCCAAGAAATGGGTTATATAAGTTTACAATTAACCATTTATAGATAAATATAGATTATATATATAGAGATACACACACATATATGTAAATGCATTTATCTAATTTAAAATACGTAGACAAATAACTACGTGTTAATCATCAATTTTGAGACCAACCTAATGCTGATCTGGACCCTCTTCTTTTGTCATTATATTTTCATTTTCTTCTGATCTCTTTTTCTGTATCCACCCCATTTTGGTCTATACTGTTACAGTATATTCCTGACATCAATGCTAATGCTTCTATAGCTATGCTGCTGTCTTTTTTGTACATTTTTGCTGCTGCAAAAATCTATACAATGAAGAAAATTCTAGCAGTGTAAATCTCCTCCAATAAAATCACAACAATCTCTCTGCTACTCCAACTGACTTCCAAACAACCACCACCTTATTATTCATATTCTAGTAATAACAAATTGTAGTTACCTGTGCATCCTGTGCTAATTTCACATTTCCATGCTTTTGCACAGCACTTGCTGGCTAAACCACCCTTTAAATCATTATTCAGCTGACCCATTCCTATTTATCTTTCAACTATAATTCCAAAAGTCCTTCTAAATGAGCATTGTTTTTAAACTCAGAAATTATTATCGTCTTCACTATTTTTCCTGCATAATTCTGATAGTCTTGAGAGATAGATATAGAGAAAGAGAAGTATAAATACGTATGAAGACAGAAAAATAAATAGAGATTGATATAATGTCATATATAGATATGTAAATTTCTATATATTGCCATATATATATATGTCAGACTCTGTATTCTTTCTAGAATTAACCTTTAGAATTTTCATCTTTTAGCTTGTATATTTATAGCTATATGTCCATAGAATACCTTAATGTTGTATAATTGGGATTTTAGGCCTGAAAATTATTTCTTAAGTTGATTTCTTGATGGTTATAACCATCAATAAAAATTACTGGATGGCACAGCTAACTATATGTTCAATATCTTATAATAATCTATAATGAAAAATGATCTGAAAAAGCATAGATATATATGTATAACTGAGTCAATTTGCTGTACACCTGAAACTAACACAACATTGTAAATCAACTATACTTCAATAAAAAGTTGTTTGTTCTGAAAAAAAAATCACTTCCATGGGAGATGAGGTCTGATCTTTGAGTTCATCATTCCCTATCTTGACAAACAGAAAATTACATAATTTTTGACCTCACTGAAATCTCTGTTGGTATATTCTTCTTTACCTTTGGCTTTGGATGGAATGACTAGAATAGAGTAGGTGCTAAATAATTATTGATTGATTAACTAAACAGAATGAACATTTTTGAGTGCCTTCATGTATTATCAGTTTGTCAAATGAGATCGTAGTTTATATAAGTTTGGATTTTGGAGTGAGATAGATTAGAATTCCATTTCAGGCTCAACAACTTACTAGCTATGTATTCTTGGGCTAATTACCTTTGTTTCCCCTCCTGTCAAGTGAAGATCCTATATCGAGGTTACTGAAGATTGCATTAGATAAGAAAAGCATTTAACATGGTGCCCAGTAGATGTGTGAATGAATGAATCCCCCTCAAAGCTCTATGAGAGTAGTGCAGGGAGTCAAGGAAGCTAAGGGTCAGAGAAGTTGAACAAGTTGCAGAGAAAATAAGCAGCAGAGCTAGGATGTACATGCAGTTGAGTGTGCCTGCAATCTGAAGGAAGTTTCCACTGTTGCTGCAAGAAACAGTGGCATTTTTCACTCCAGTGTTTCCTTAAAGGATATATGCTGGTGACCTCCAGTTCATTTGTCAGATTCTGTCCCACCAGAAATCTCTTTAGAGTTAGCATCATTCATTAACATTTCACACCCTGCCCAACATGCTTATAATTGGATGGTCTGATAAATGATCCTCCATGAGGCAGCACACTAACATCTTTGACCTTCCTCTGTCATTTTCTATGCAGAATCCCTTTTAAGTGCCTCTTATACTGTTTGATGTGCCCTCTTTTAAAGCAGGTATGCATTGATCCAGACATCTGCAATGTCTAAGCTACCACTTGACTATAAATGAGCACTTTTAGAACCTATTCGTTCATCATTTTATCCATGTCACTCTAAAACAGGTACCACATTTTTATCTAACTGTTTGTTTCTTTTTAATACCTGTCTTTTTAGCTTCACTGAGAGCTCTCATAGATGGGAACAACTTTCTCGTCTTTTTATCTGTAGCATCTAGCCTGGTGCTTGGCACACAGCTGATACTCATTAAGTACCTAAATCAACACCACTATAGCAGGCTCTAATAGTTATGGTTTTATTATTCTTTATTAAGAACCCACAGAGAGTGATAATTATCTATAATTTTATGATCCTGACAATTTTTTATAATCTCTCACCTAGAAATTTTGTTTTCCTATCTCATTACAGAAATAATCAGAATTCCCAAGCAATTATTGCAGAAATTGTTTGGAGTTTAAGCCACATTTCCTTTACTAGGTAAAAGAATAAGCACAAATTTCCTGTATTTATGTAAAGTCTCAATCATTATAAAATACAATGCTTTGTCAAGAATGCCTCTTTTGGAACTCGGTCTTGATGGAATGAAATAGGGTGGGTTGGGGCAAGCAGGGTATATGGACTCAAGAAGAGAAAGACACATTTCTAGTTACATGATAAATAATTTCTGGGGATGTAATGCACAGCATGGTGACTACAGTTAACAATACTGTAGTGTATTTTTGAAAGTTGCTGAGATTAAATCTTCAAACTTCTCATCACAAGGAAAAAATTGTAACTATGTGAAGTGATGAATGTTAAACTAAACATATTGTGGTAACTATTTCATAATATATAAATATATCAATATCATTACATTGCACACGTTAAATGAATCCAAAGTTATAAGTCAATTATATCTCAATAAAAAATGGAGAAAGAAGAGGAGGATGAAGAGGACACAGACAAAGGCCTGCCAGCAGTCTTTGGGAACTATGGTGATGGGCTGTGGACTGAACACTTCACAGCTTTCCTTGGATGTCTTTTCTCATGTTCCTTGGGCAATTTTGACCCCACAGTAAAGTCTGTATCTTTTGTTATTTCCCTTGACTTACAAAGAATAATTTCTTTAATTAAAGAAGACATGTTACTGAACATCCTTTTTTAAAGAAAAAAGAAAAAATTTTAAGAGTAAATGGAGGGCTTCCTAGGTGGCGCAGTGGTTAAGAATCCACCTGCCAATGCAGGGAACACAGGTTCGATCCCTGCTCCAGGAAGATCCCACATGCCGCCAAGCAACTAAGCCCGTGCGCCACAACTACTAAACCTGCATACCTAGAGCCTGTGCTCCACTACAAGAGAAGCCACCACACTGAGAGGCCCACACACGGCAACGAAGAGTAGCCCCTGCTCACCACAACTAGAGAAAGACTGTGTGCAGCAACAAAGACCTAACACAGCCAAAAATAAATAATTCCTCATAGTTACTGGAATCGACCTGGGTACATTTTGCACAGCATCTAATGTGTTTGTCCTTAATTAAATATAAAACTAATAATAATGGTTTTTAATAAGAATCATAACCTTGAATAACTAAGTAAATCAGCAGAGTTTTTGGTTAGATAATGTCATCATAAACCAAACAGATATTTCTTCCTTTAGATCATCACGTGCCAATGGTTCTTACGAAATAAAGCATTACCTGTTGGTGTCTACTGGACAATATTAAGTACTCCCATGGGAATGGTCTGAATAAAATCTAGCCTTGGGACCCATCAGGTCATTGTTGGTAGCTGAAATTGTGTGAGTGTATGAGATCTCAGGGAGGTTGTGCAGAACAAGAAAAGACAAGCATGAGGCAAACTGGATTCAATTGAAATCTGAGTAAGCGGCACCGTTTTTAACTGATCTGATAGCCCAGGTGACATAACCAAAATTGTTTCTACTGTACCCATTTCCTTGGGATGAGTAACTCACTAAACTTTAAAATTCCCAAGACATCTTCCACTATAAAATGAATTGTGGTCATTTTGACCTCTTTTAGAGGATTAAAGCAATGAGTTGAAAATAGACATATCTGTAAGAGAAGTTTCTACAATGCAGCTCAGGCACATTGGATTGAAGCAAAATACATCCATTCTCTGCTTCTTTTTCTTTAAATACAAAACTCAGTGATTCTGCCATAAACTCTCCCTTTTTCCTGTGATGCATGCTTTCTGATTTTCATTCACTATTTAACAATCCTCAAAGAGACTAAATCCAATGACTAAAAGAGCCACAGAAAGAGAGGTTTAACACTGTGTTATTTTCACAAAGAAATGCTATGTCTTCCTTATGTATAAGGCAAGGGTCTCTTCTATTTGTTGCACTTGGGAAGAAACAGAAGATGACTAAAATTTCTGGGGTTTTTTCTCTCCTTTCCCTTTTTTTTTGTGGCACAAACCCTCTGCTCATTTTCAGGTACACATTAGTTTGCACATTGACAAAGCTAAAAGCACAATCCTAACCCCCCAAGAAAACACAGTTCTGCTCTTGTCACTTTCTTGTATCATGTAATTTTTCTTGAACCTACGCAATATGGTTCAGAAACTAAGATCTGCTATCAGGGAGTCTGTCCTGTGTGATACTAACAACATGTGAATATGAGAGTGACTAAGAAAGAGGGCAGTCAGTTCTATCCAGGGGACAGACAGAGGATAAATGAGTAGACTGACTAGTCTCTACAAGCCTTCTCCAGTTCTGTGCTGCTGGTATTCAGAGCACAAAATAACATGGTACCAAGCACTGGGCACAGAGCTTCAGACTCTAACTGGTACAAGAAAAGCCTTCATGGTAAGAGGTCTCTTAGGCCAGCAACGCTGACTGATTCACAAACTGCTTATGATTCTCTTGGATTTATCCTCCAGAATCCATAAGAGATGGCTCACAAGGTGAGAAGATTCTCTAGGAATGGAGCATGCTAATAGCTCCGAAAACAAGTCAGGTAACAAGCCTGTCCCCATGAAGAGCCAGTTTGAAGATCTCAGCAATTACAGTAAATGTCAAATGATGGAAAATCCCCCCAGAAATGACTTAAGGTGCTATGTGTTAAAACTTCAGGAACCCCAAGATTACATTCCACAATGTCACAACCCTCTGCCTTCCACAAGTATAAGCAACACAGTGGTTATTATTACCCACCTGAAGGGTTAAAAAAGTAAGTTCTTAAAAGTTTCTTATACGTTTCTACTTTATTCAAATATGCTGATGCTTCCTTATGGAAAGTGATTAAAACAAAGCTGTTAAAGTCCTCCATACGTACTATAATATCTTCCAAGATATTTTATGGTCCCCAAATCCAAGTGGGAATAGCTTTTACAACATATAATTTCCCCTTTGAAGATAGTAAATTATAACTGCACAATTTAAGTGACTCAAATCCTTAGTAATTCTATAAAAAGAAAGTTAGTATGATATATAGAACTTTTAAAATTAATTCTGCCACCAAATAATTTCTACTCCACATTATATTATGTCATTACTGTGGTAACATTAACCATGAACTTATGTGTATCTTCAATATCTAAAAAAATCAGCAAAGCTCTAATGATGTATGTGTTGCTTGCCCTTATTATCAAATAATTCATTTAGGGACAGTGAGTTCGCTGTCTTGTTTAGAGAAAGCACATGCTCAAGTAGAAATACTCTGCAGGATACATTACAAAAGACAATAGGCTTTTTGTTTAGATCTCATTTCCTATGAATTGTCATATCAATTCATAAATTGTAACATACAATTATGTTTATATGTTATATATAAAATGTTATATATATACATGTTACATGTAACATACATAACAATATTTTACAATAAACTGTACCATATTAACAGTTACTACTTTGGGGACATCTACTCTGTGCAATGGACCTCAATGAATTTCAAATGTTCACTGGAAAGTATAAGAATATTTGTGAGAGCTTGTTAAAAATGAAGATTCCTAGCTCCACCCCTTGGGAATCTGACTTGGTAGAAAGGGTTAGACCAGGAAGCATCCCAAAAGCCTCCAAATAATTCTATGCAGCACATTTACAAAAATCCTGAGAATTGATTCAAATGTGGTGTAAAGGGGTTTTATAAGCAGAAGAGTGCTTCCAATCTGAGGCAGACAGAGGTCAAATAAAAGATTGATAGTTATAGTGTATAAAGAGAGTCATTGTTTAAATCTTGGCTCCTTCGACCTCCAGGTGGGGACTCAAGCCCAAGGACTCAGTCTTGGGATGAAATTCATTTCGCTGAGGAAGCTCCTGGGAAATCACAGACTTCTCTGTTGAACCTGGCATGAATCCCCTTTTGTCTGTAGAGAGGAGCTGAGCAGGGAGACAGGCAGCCCCTGAGAGCATCGGATAGTTTTCACTATGTGGGTCAATGTCCACAACTGCTGCAGCAGCGCTTTCAGAGACAGAAAAAGCCAGTGCAAAAGCAATTCTGCAGGCGGCACAGTCCATCGGCTCACCTTGAGTTATTGACCTGGAGCCTGGCAGCTCCGGATCAAAGAGCAGCAGGCCTGGCGGCTTCCTCAAAACAGGGCAACAGCAGTCTGGCCACTGACCAAGGAGAGTGATGCCCATGGCCACTGTGGAGCTAGCAAAAACCTAACACCAGCAGTTGAGCCAAAGTTCTGCCTTCTACTTAATCAAAACTAAATATCAGATCACAAAAGGGGACCAACCTTGTGGTCTGTGCATGCGGACAAACTTGTTCGTTCCCAGAATCTTTTCTTCTTGGTCCTTGGGGGACAGGGAGGAGGTGGACAAGGTCTCTTTACAAATCATATTATTCATGGCATTCTGTGCCTCATTAATAACATTTGCTGTGAGCTATCCACTGTCATCACTAAAGCTATTTAGGCTCATCAACATGTTTGTTAAGGGCATTTGAAAAATAAAACTAGTAACCAATGCTGTGAAACAGAGTGAAAAATAAATAAATAAAACAAAGTGGAAAAAATACCAAAAGAGTTTGCAAACTATTTACCTACAAGCAATTTTGTTTGTCCGGTTACATGCTTCACAAGCTAAGCCTCTGTTTCATTAAAATCACTGTTTCTTGAACTTCTGCAGTAAAATGTGCATCAGTGGCCACCCTCACCCCCAGTGACCTGCTGTGGACAGCACTTTCTTCAACCAGACCACAGTAAACCCAGCACCACCACGCATCTCACTCAAGTGGGAGCCCTGCCACACCTCCACTCTGTCCAGTACAGTGCTGACTTCCAATGCAAGTTGAAAAGCATTTCGATGGGCTAACAGATGGAGGAGTACTCTTCTCACTCCCGAGGAACCCCTAGTCTCCGAGGCGTGCCACCAAGCATGGCCGCGCTGCAGGCCAGCCCCTCAGACCCGTCATTTAACTATCAGAGAGCTGGCCAAGAAAACCAAAAAGTTCTCAACTGGGGTTCATAGGCTTTGAAGCACTGAAGTTGTTCTATTCCCTGGAAAGTTCAGTATTCTAGATGCAACCCTTCAGTGTCCGTCCAGCCCTCCAACAGGAGAGAGCACAAACAGGAAAAAGGGGACAAATATTTAGAGATGTTTCCCTTTAAAATGAACTTCAGTGGAGACCCACATATTTAGCATTTAGCTGCTGAGGCTGTACCACGTTTCAGATGCCATAGTGACACTGGATTTACAGTGATGTGGGGGTGGGTATGCATGGTGTCTGTCTTTGTGTGACAAACAAGCAGTGGACATATAAATACATAGTTATGAATGCTAATAAACTCTCTGCTGATAGGAAAGGTTTATCATTGTAAGTAATGAGACCAACCTAACTCAGACTGGGTGAAGGGTGGCTGTCTGTGGAGGGGATAGTTAGGTTAAAACTAGCTGAGTAATAAACCATAGAGAGTGAGGTAAAGAGCATTCCAGGCCAAGTGACTGGCGCACAGGAAAGCCCTGGGAGAGAACAAGCTTGCTATGTTCAGGGAATTGAAACAACAGGCCAGCAGGGTTGAAACATAATGAGCAGGTAGGAGAGAAGCAGGAGCTGATTCCAGGGGATGGAAAAGGGCCAGACCGCCCGGGGCCTGTAGGACTTTGGGTTTCATTTGAGCTGCAATGGGAGCCGTTGCAGGATTTTAGAAAGAGGAATGACATAAGCTGAGCTGCATTTTTAAAAGGCCACAGGCTGACTGTGCAGAGGAAGCAAGAAAAGAAGCAAGGGGACACATACTGAAGGCAGGTAAATATGGCAAGTAATGTGTGGAACAGAAATGTAAAAAGAGAGAGGCAGATAGGTAGATGGATTAATAAATGTAATTAAAAACAAAATCTCCCAACCCAGAAATCCTCTTCGCAGAGATAGGGGAGAAAGAAAACACTTCTATTACAGAATAAGCATGAAACCAGAGTGTGATGTGCATCACAGGAAATCTGCTAAGAGATACAAAGACAGGAAGAAATTCCACTCTTTACATTGCTCAGCAGAGACACCCTGTTCCATACATGTTCTCAAGATAAAGTGAGCAGTCTCAAGTCAGACGACTTGACAGCTCCATTTGTCACACACAGTTCATCCTACATTCACCTGGTAATTGGGAGTGCCATCTGTGTTTGCTCATTGGCTTTATCAAAAAAAATCAAATGAGTAAACTTCTTATATCTTTAAGGAGATAGTTTTGCACGTTGCAGTGAGGCACTGCCAAGTTGGACTCCTACCCTCACACAGAGACTGGGAGACAGGGGTGCCATCTCCCTAGATGTTTATATTTCAAAGAGATGGCTCCCACCTCTTAGAGAAGGCATTCCTGGGTCATAAAGCTGTGAAGAGAATACTTAGCTTTTAAAAAGATTTATATACATTTCGAAGAGACAGAGAAAGAACTTACAAGTTTTCTAAAGTAAATGCTCTAGGGAAAGAGAGGAAGGAGGCCAGTCTCTTCCTTTATTTTCAACAGAGAGAATTAAACCTCTTATTTTTAATTTTTCCTTACAGTAGTAGATAGATAGATAGATGATAGATTAATGTAATTGGATTAGATGTGAGGATTGAAGGGAAAAGAGGAGGAGCTAAGATGACGACCAGGAGTTTATGTCAACTTACTCTCTCTGTTCCAAAAGGCATGAAATGCTTGTCTGCAGGCTGAAGTCACTGTCCCACTGGAATGTGGTGAAAACTATGTAAGTATATGCAGCATCTCCAGGGAGCTAATTTCACTAGGCTGTCCCCCAATAGCACCAACAGTAAAACGCAGCTGTGCTCAAGTCAGCAGTTCCTCAGGCAGCCAGTGCCCACGAGGAGCAGCCCTGCATCTGCAGAGATCTGGGCACATCTAGGGGCCTATCCCTGAGGCAGGCAAACGACTTGTTCTGGTTACGAAACAATTTTCTCTCAGGAACAGACCCACTTCTGCACCCTGGGCAGCAGGCTCCTGCTAGGCAGCACTAGAGGAGACAGGAAGGCTGGAGGAGGAAAACCAGACCTGGCCCCTTCTTGCTTTGCTTCTCGTTCCTCTCAAATTGCTCCGGCAGTGACCCTTCGCCCTGGTAGGGGCAGCTAACTGTTAATTCCCATCTCCAGCTTTTTTCCCATCTTCCCAACAGCTTCACTGTGCCCTTGAAAGGTACCAGCAGCCACAGGATAGCAACCTCCTCAGAGGTCTGACTGCCAGGACCATTGGGCCCTTCCTCTTAGCTTCTAGCCTCTGACAACCCAAGCCCTTTGCTGTGTTCCCAGCCCAAGGTGTGGGAGCTGCTGGCTTCAGTTATTATCCCTGTTCCCTCGACTCCTCTCTTTGCTTTTTCAGCTCTCCTACACCTAACGAATTTCCCACCTTAACTTGTCTCTGTCAAAATCCCTAGTATGGGTTTTGTTTCCCTGACTGACACAGGACACAAGTGGAGAATCCTGTCAGTCACAGAAGTGATGGAATGTCCTTTCACTCTGCCTTTAAAAGTTTGGCTCTGACGATTTTGTCTTGGAAAAGTAAGAGAACAGAACAGTGAACTTATTTTAAAATGAGTGATTTTCTAAATAGTAAAATGTGAGTTTATTTCTACTGCTGCCTTATTTTGTATTTCTTTAAATGAATTTAGAAGCCGTAATCCAGTGAAAATCAAGTTTGCTTCTGAGTCATCTGACTTGGAGGAGCTGAACCAGTGAGTGTAATTCCCAGGTCCCAGAGGCAGGGTTCCGGGAAAGCAACACCAGAAGCCTGAGCTTGGAACCAGTGATGTTGATGCACTCAGAGGAAGCTCTGAATACTGACTTTATTCCTTGGCTCCTCCTAGAAAAACCTACTGAGATAGAAACTGGGAAACAGACATGCCAAAGTTCAGCAGGAGCTGCCACCCTCTACTCCATCTCTAGCCACAAGGACGGAGAATCCCCTGTGTGGTGTAGGGGCCACCAGAGACGGGAATGGCATATAATGCCATAGGACTCTTTTATGCCCAAATGGGGCCTGTCTCAGTGAATGCTATGGGTGCTTTTTTGGCTGAATCATTTGGGAGGGTGGGAACAATTTAGGATAACATGCTCCTCTTTTTTTTTAATCAATTAATTATTTTTTTATTGGAGTATATGAGTTTCAGGTATATGGCAAAGTGATTCAGTTACATTAATATATAATATACTTCCATGATTCTAGGAGGTGGGTCAAAAAGGATCTTGCTTTGATGTATGTCAAAGAGTGTTCTGCCTATGTTTTCCTCTAGGAGTTTTATAGTGTCTGGCCTTACATGTAGGTCTTTCATCCATTTGGAGTTTATTTTTGTGTATGGTGTTAGGAAGTGTTCTAATTTCATTCTTTTACATGTTGCTGTCCAATTTTCCCAGCACCACTTATTGAAGAGGCTGTCTTTTTTCCATTGTATACTCGTGCCTCCTTTGTCAAAGATAAGGTGCCCATATGTGTTTGGGCTTACTTCTGAGTTCTCTATTCTGTTCCATTGATCTTCCTTTCTATTTTTGTGCCAGTACCATACTGTCTTGATCACTATGGCCTTGTAGTATAGTTTGAAGTCAGGAAGCCTGATTCCACCTGCTCCATTTTTCCTTCTCAAGATTGCTTTGGCTATTCGGGGTCTTTTGCGTTTCCATACAAATCGTAAGATTTCTTGCTCTAGTTCTGTGAAAAATGCCATTGGTAATCTGATTGGGATTGCATTAAATCTGTAAATTGCTTTGGGTAGTACGGTCATTTTCACAATGTTGATTCTTCCAATCCAGGAACATGGTATGTCCCTCCATCTGTTTGTGTCGTCTTTGATTTCTTTCATCAATGTCTTAAAGTT